>NW_026511027.1:17500-42649 GCF_027579735.1 Bombina bombina | reverse complement strand
GATAATTAAAAGTGTATGAATGTAAACATACTTCATCGGTGATCGTTTTTTGACCAATTAAAAGCCTGCTTTAGGAGGCTTGTACAATTTGAAACACCTAATTGGTTCATGTGCTCTTAGTTTGATGACTACAATTACCATCATACCTCTCTACCGGAACTATAAGGAAATAGAATTTGCCTAATTGTGAATTGTTCTCTGACCGTCTAATTTCAGTGACTACAAGTACCATAATGCTTCTCTAGTCTCTAACGGAAGTGCCCGGATAGTGTGTCTGCGTGACTGTTATTTTGTAGTCTTTTTCGTCTAAGTGGGGGCTTGTACTTAATAATCCATTCGATTGGTTGGTGTCACATTCCCACTTTAACTGCAGTTTGACTCTGATGGACTACAACTCACATCATGCTTCTCTGTGTCCAATAGAAACCGCTATCTGGTGTCTAATGGGCATCCACTTGGAGTCTCCCTATACAGGCGCATTTGGTTCACTCGCAATGGTTTTGCAGATGTACCCTTTGCGCTCCTAAGTGTAATGGTGGGGGCAGAATTACATACTCTAAATTATGAATAACATGTTAATGAATAATATGATTGCTCTAAAACAATTTGCTCCATTGCTTATAATACTCGATCTTTAATTAGGTCAATGTGATAGCACAATAACAAATGTAAAGTGCTGTAAATAAACTTTGCTGAATACACTCTATATACTTTAACTATGAAATTAAAAACGTGTACCGATTTAAACATAAAAATATGTCAGTGCATATAAATTTATAGTTAAAGTGACTCAACCTTTTAAACCTAATGTATATATTTTTCTAACTAATAAAAAATGTTGGTGCACCTTAATCTAAATTATATGTATTATTTTATACCATATATTAGTCATCAGCCTTATGACAATGGTAATATTAATGAAGATAAAGATTATGCTAAGTGTGGTGTTCAATATTATGCTGAATGTGTTATGAAGAAAAAGAATATGAGTGGTCCTATTATTACCACTGGTGGCTGACAAAACCTAAGTGCGTGTATATATGTGTAATTTTCAAACATAGTGAAAATGATTGTGATAGTGAATTCCTAATAGTGTTTAAAGCTACCACTTAATACCACTTATAATGATGATTCCAGAATGTTTATTGGTAGGAGACTCTCCTCCTGATTCCATTGTCCCTGAGCCTTCAGAGAATTCCAGACAGCGCCCCAACCTAGTAGGCTGCCTTCTGTTGTTACAATTGTCCAGTCCGGCCTGCTGAATGGCATCCCCCTGGACAGATGTGGCCGAGAAAGCCACCATAGAAGAGAATTTCTGGTCTCTTGATCCAGATTCAGAGTAGGGGACAAGTCTGAGTAATCCCCATTCCACTGACTTAGCATGCACAATTGGAGTGGTCTGAGATGTAGACGTGCAAAGGGTACTATGTCCATTGCTGCTACCATTAAGCCGATCACCTCCATGCATTGAGCTACTGACGGGTGTTAAATGGAATGAAGGACACTGCATGCATTTTGAAGCTTTGTTAACCTGTCTTCTGTCAGGTAAATCTTCATTTCTACAGAATCTATAAGAGTCCCCAAGAAGGGAACTCTTGTGAGTGGAAAGAGAGAACTCTTTTCTTCGTTCACCTTCCATCCATGCGACCTTAGAAATGCCAGTACTAACTCTGTATGAGACTTGGCAGTTTGAAAGCTTGAAGCTTGTATCAGAATGTCGTCTAGGTACGGAGCTACCGCAATTCCTCGCGGTCTTAGTACCGCCAGAAGAGCACCCAGAACCTTTGTGAAGATTCTCGGAGCCGTAGCCAATCCGAATGGAAGAGCTACAAACTGGTAATGCCTGTCTAGAAAGGCAAACCTTAGATACCGGTAATGATCTTTGTGAATCGGTATGTGAAGGTAAGCATCCTTTAAATCCACTGTGGTCATGTACTGACCCTTTGGGATCATGGGTAAAAATTGTCCGAATAGTTTCCATCTTGAACGATGGAACTCTTAGGAATTTGTTTAGGATCTTTAAATCCAAGATTGGCCTGAAAGTTCCCTCTTTTTTTGGGAACCACAAACAGATTTGAGTAAAACCCTTGTCCTTGTTCCGACCGCGGAACCGGATGGATCACTCCCATTAATAAAAGATCTTGTACGCAGCGTAGAAACGCCTCTTTCTTTATTTGGTTTGTTGACAACCTTGACAGATGAAATCTCCCTCTTGGGGGAGAGAATTTGAAGTCTAGAAGGTATCCCTGAGATATGATCTCTAACGCCCAGGGATCCTGGACATCTCTTGCCCAAGCCTGGGCGAAGAGAGAAAGTCTGCCCCCCACTAGATCCGTTCCCGGATCGGGGGCCCTCGATTCATGCTGTCTTAGGGGCAGCAGCAGGTTTCCTGGCCTGCTTGCCCTTGTTCCAGGACTGGTTAGGTCTCCAGCCTTGTCTGTAGCGAGCAACAGCTCCTTCCTGTTTTGGTGCAGAGGAAGTTGATGCTGCTCCTGCTTTGAAATTACGAAAGGAACGAAAATTAGACTGTCTAGCCTTAGGTTTGGCTCTGTCCTGAGGCAGGGCATGGCCTTTACCTCCTGTAATGTCAGCGATAATTTCTTTCAACCCGGGCCCGAATAAGGTCTGCCCTTTGAAAGGTATATTAAGCAATTTAGATTTAGAAGTAACGTCAGCTGACCAGGATTTTAGCCACAGTGCTCTGCGTGCCTGAATGGCGAATCCGGAATTCTTAGCCGTAAGTTTAGTTAAATGTACTACGGCATCTGAAATAAATGAGTTAGCTAACTTAAGGGCTTTAAGCTTGTGTGTAATCTCATCTAATGGAGCTGATTCAAGTGTCTCTTCCAGAGACTCAAACCAAAATGCTGCTGCAGCCGTGACAGGCGCAATGCATGCAAGAGGTTGCAATATAAAACCTTGTTGAACAAACATTTTCTTAAGGTAACCCTCTAACTTTTTATCCATTGGATCTGAAAAGGCACAGCTATCCTCCACCGGGATAGTGGTACGCTTAGCTAAAGTAGAAACTGCTCCCTCCACCTTAGGGACCGTTTGCCATAAGTCCCGTGTGGTGGCGTCTATTGGAAACATCTTTCTAAATATCGGAGGGGGTGAGAACGGCACACCGGGTCTATCCCACTCCTTAGTAACAATTTCAGTAAGTCTCTTAGGTATAGGAAAAACGTACGTACTCGCCGGTACAGCAAAATATTTATCCAACCTACACATTTTCTCTGGTATTGCAACTGTTACAATCATTCAGAGCAGCTAACACCTCCCCTAGTAATACACGGAGGTTTTCCAGCTTAAATTTAAAATTTGAAATATATGAATCCAGTTTGTTTGGATCAGAACCGTCACCCGCAGAATGAAGCTCTCCGTCCTCATGTTCTGCAAATTGTGACGCAGTGTCTGACATGGCCCTAATATTATCAGCGCACTCTGTTCTCACCCCAGAGTGATCACGCTTACCTCTTAGTTCTGGTAATTTAGCCAAAACTTCAGTCATAACAGTAGCCATATCCTGTAATGTGATTTGTAATGGCCGCCCAGATGTACTCGGCGCTACAATATCACGCACCTCCCGAGCGGGAGATGCAGGTACTGACACGTGAGGCGAGTTAGTCGGCATAACTCTCCCCTCGTTGTTTGGTGAAATATGTTCAATTTGTACAGATTGACTTTTATTTAAAGTAGCATCAATACAGTTAGTACATAAATTTCTATTGGGCTCCACTTTGGCTTTAGCACATATAGCACAGATATCTTCCTCTGAATCAGACATGTTTAACTGAATTTTTTGATGCGTAGCAAAAGCACCAAAAAAGGCCCCTCCCCCTCACACATAACAGTGAGAGAGATCAGTAAACTGTCATAAATTAAATAAAACGACTGCCAAGTGGAAAAAAAATAGTGCCCAAAACATTTTTTCACCCAGTACCTCAGAAAATTAAACGATTTTACATGCCAGCAAAAAACGTTTAACATTAATAAATTGAGTGTTATTAAAAAGCCTGTTGCTAGTCCCTGCAAATTAGGCTAAAGTTTTATGCATACAGTATAATTCCAGTGAAGTGCCATTCCCCAGAATACTGAAGTGTAAAATATACATACATGACAGCCTGATACCAGTTGCTGCTACTGCATTTAAGGCTGAGTTTACATTATATCGGTATGGCAGAATTTTCTCATCAATTCCATTGTCAGAAAATAATAAGCTGCTACATACCTCTTTGCAGATTAATCTGCCCGCTGTCCCCTGATCTGAAGTTTACCTCTCCTCAGATGGCCGAGAAACAGCAATATGATCTTAACTACTCCGGCTAAAATCATAGAAAAACTCAGGTAGATTCTTCTTCAAATTCTACCAGAGAAGGAATAACACACTCCGGTGCTATTATAAAATAACAAACTTTTGATTGAAGGTATGAAACTAAGTATAATCACCACAGTCCTCTCACACATCCTATCTATTCGCTGGGTGCAAGAGAATGACTGGTAATGGCAGTTAGGGGAGGAGCTATATAGCAGCTCTGCTGGGTGAATCCTCTTGCACTTCCTGTTGGGGAGGAGTTAATATCCCATAAGTAATGGATGATCCGTGGACTGGATACACTTAACAAGAGAAAAAGATGTTTGACGAAAATCCTTAGTCACCTACAAGTAGAACTTCAAGGCACGGACTACATCCAAATTATGTAACAGACACTCCTTCTTAGAAGAAGGGTTAGGACACAAGGAAGGAACAACAATTTCCTGATTAATATTTTTGTTGGAAACCACTTTAGGAAAAAAAACAGGTTTGGTACGCAACACTATCTTATCGGAATGAAATATAAGATAAGAAGCTTGGCATTCTGACGAGACTCCATAAGATCCAGCCTGCCCCATCTGAGAACCAGATTGGCAAAAATTTCCGGATGAAGTTCCCATTCCCCCGAATGAAATGTCTGTCTGCTCAAAAAATCCGCCTCCCAGTTGTCCACTCCTGGGATGTAGATTGCCAAAAGATAAGAGTGAGCTCCCGCCCACTGAATTATCTTGGTTACTCTTCTGTCATCGCTAAGGAACTCTTTGTTCCACCCTGATGATTGATGTAAGCTACAGTCGTGATGTTGTCCGACTGGAATCTGATGAATTTGGCCGAAGCCAACTGAGGCCAAGCCTGAAGCGCATTGAATATGGCTTTCAACTCCAGAATATTGATGGGAAGTAGAGAGTCCACACACCCTGAGCCTTCAGGGAGTTCCAGACTGCACCCCATCCTATCAGGCTGGCGTCCGTTGTCACTATCACCCAAGAGGGTCTGCAGAAGCATGTCCCTTGGGACAGATGATCCGACGACAACCACCAAAGAAGAGAGTCCCTTGTCTCCTGATCAAGATCTATTTGAGGAGACAAATTTGCATAATCTCCATTCCATTGTCTGAGCATGCTCAGTTGAAGAGGTCTGAGATGAAAACGAGCAAACGGAATGATGTCCATTGCTGCCACCATCAATCCAATTACCTCCATGCATTGAGCCACTGACGGCCGAGGATTGGACTGAAGGGTTCGGCATGTATTCAGAATCTTCAACTTTCTGACTTCCGTCAAAAAGATCTTCATAGATAGAGAGTCGATTAGAGTTCCTAGGAAAGGAACTCTTTTCCAGATTCACCTTCCACCCTTGAGTCCGTAGAAAGGATAGGACGATGTCGGTATGAGACTTTGCTAGTTGATAAGATGCCTGGATCAGAATATCGTCCAGATAAGGCGCCACTGCAATGCCCCGCGGCCTGCGAACCGCTAGCAGAGACCCTAGAACCTTTGTGAAAACTCTGGGTGCCGTGGCTAGACCGAAAGGAAGGGCCACTAACTGAAAATGGTTGTCCAGAAAGGCAAACCTCAAGAACTTGTGATGATCTCTGGATAGGAATATGAAGGTATGCATCCTTCAAATCCACGGTAGTCATATATTGACCTTTCTGGATCAATGGAAGAATGGTCCGAATAGTTTCCATCTTGAAGGATGGAACTCAGAAATTTGTTTAGACATTTGGAGATCTAAAATGGGTCTGAACGTTCCCTCTTTTTTGGGAACCACAAAAAGATTTGAGTAAAACCCCTGCCCCTGTTCTGCTACTGAATTGGAACAGGGCATATTACTCCCATGGAGGAAAGGTCTCTTACACAGCGTAAGAAGGTCTCTTTTTGTCTGGTCGACAGACAATCGTGAAAGAAGAAATCTTCCTCTGGGGAAGGAATTTTAACTCCAACTGATACCCTTGAGACACAATTTCTAGTGTCCAGGGATCCTGAACGTCTCTTATGCAAGCCTAGACAAAGAGAGAAAGTCTGACACCTACTAGTCCGGTCCCGGATCGGGGGCCGCCCCTTCATGCTGTTTTGGTAGTAGTAGAAGGGCTTCTTGGCTTGTTTACCCTTCTTCCAAGCCTGGTTGGGTCTCCAGGTGGACTTGGCTTGTGCATAATTCCCTTCCTGTTTAGCGGAAGAGGAAGAGGGGACTCCATTGAAATTTTGAAAGGAACGAAAATTACTCTGTCGTCCCCTTTGCTTAGATGTTTTATCTTGAGGGAGGAGGTGACCCTTACCTCCCATAATGTCAGAAATGATCTCTTTCAAGTCAGGCCCGAACAGAGTCTTTCCTTTGAAAGGATAGCCAAAAGCTTGGATTTAGAGGACACATCCGCAGACCAAGATTTTAACCATAAGGCTCTTCGTGCTAAGATGGAGAATCCCAAACTCTTAGCCGCCAATTTGGTGATCTGAAAGGAAGCATCCGTAATAAAAGAATTAGCCAGCTTAAGGGCCTTAATTCTATCCTGTATTTCCTCCAAAGAAGTCTCAGACCTAAGAGACTCTTCTATAGCGTCAAACCAAAAAGCAGCCGCAGTCGTGACTGTTACAATGCAGGCTGCCGGTTGCAATAAAAACCCTTTATGAACGTGGAGTTGTTTTTTTTTAAGAAAACCCTCCAACTTCTTATCCATGGGGTCTTTGAAGGCACAACTGTCCTCGATAGGGATAGTTGCACGCTTCGCCAGGGTAGAGATAGCTCCCTCCACCTTAGGGATCGTCCCGAACGGTGTCAGCTATAGGGTACATTTTCTTAAAAATAGGGGAAGGTGAGAACGGAATACCCGGTCTTTCCCATTCCCTAGCATTAATTTCCAAAATTCTCTTAGGAACTGGAAAAACATCGGAATAAGAAGGGACCTCTAAGTATCTGTCCATCTTACTCAATTTCTCTTGTGGGACCACAATAGAGTCACAGTCATCCAGAGTCACCAAAACCTCTCGTAGCAAAAGGTGGGTGTTCAAGTTTATATCTGAAGGACATGACGTCCGAGTCTGTTTGGGGTAATGCACTTCCTGAGTCAGACAGTTCCCCCTCAGACAGGGCCTCCCTACCCCCCAATTCAGAGCCCTGGGAGGGTACATCGGAGATAGCCATCAAAGCATCAGTAGTCGTAGGGACCACATGGGCCTCTGTCCTACTGCGTTTGCCTTGTAAAGCTGGCAATTTAAATAAAACTTCTGAAAGAGTGGATGACATAACTGCAGCCATATCCTGCAGAGTAAATGAAGTGGACACAGTTGAAGAACACGGCGTCGCCTGAGCGGGCGTTAAAGGTTGTGACGCTTGGGGAGAAAGTTGCGGCATACCCTGAGTCTCATCAGGCTGAGAAGCATCCTTAGATATACTTGCATTAAAGAAAATTTGTTCTTTAAACTGTAAAGCCCTCTCACTACAAGGGACAAAAAGGAATAGGGGGTTCCACATTGGCATCTAAACACATAGAACATGTACTTTCCTGAAGGTCAGCCATGACAAAAAACAAGCAATAGCAATATTGGTCGTGGTACTGTAATTAACAAATAAAAAGCAAGAACTTTGATCAAATTTGCTAAAAAAACGAATGTACTGTGTCTTTAACAATTAAAGCTGTATAGGATTTAACTGCTCCGCATAAACATGCAATAACAGGGAAAACACCACAACACTTTTAAAAGATTTTCCTGTATCTGAACATTCTAATTGTGCATAAGGCCTTAGGGACTAAATTAAACTTGCACCTTGCCACAGCTCTGCTGCAGGTCCCTACCTGTCCCCACAAGTCACTGAGTAAACCTCCGTGAACAGCGCTCCTAAGACCGCTTGTGAGATTTGCAAACACAAGCTGACTTAGGCCACACCGGAGCCCAGAGACATGCCAAAAGTCAGGATCCGGATAGCAACTGCGCGTCTAAGCGCGCAAAATGATAAGCCCCGCCCATCGTGGGCGGAATTAAGTCCCCGGCAACTGTAGAACCGCATGGGATAATAAAAAATGTCAGAATCATGCAAACTATTAGAATAGTACAGTGCCAATGTGCCCTCTCAAAACACAACACACTCCCCTGTCCAACCATTCGATTAGTCAGTTAATGTTCGGACACACGGGTAAAGGCTGCCACAAACTCCCAGCGTCAAGCCCACATCTAAACACATCCTCCGGGTTAATCCTTTATTAGGGCACTGATAGCACATGCTGAACTTCACTTAATAAAATAGGGGATACCCATACACACAATTTTACCCTGTGCAAATTGATTACCCCTTCTCAGTATAGGAAATAATTGCCAGTCTGTTCTGAGATACTTCAGTCTCCCCAGAAGCAAATGGCTGTACATACCTTAATGCTGAATGCAGCATGAAGCTGTCCAACACAATGAAGATGTTCGTTTCCTCACCTCCAGCAGATCTGTGGGGAAAAACAGGGTCTTAGATAACATCTGCTAAGACCATCAGAAGGGCAGCAAACAATATGAGAGTTGCAGAAGGAATGAAAATCTCCCAGTCCATTGATGAAAAGCCTGTAGCTCTAGCCCTGAGAAAAAAAGCACACACTGGTACCATTTAAAAATAATATACTCTGGGGGGGGCGGAGCCAACTAGCAGAGAGAATGGACGCATCTCTACAGAGCTGCCACATATAGAATTTAGAAGCTATAAAACTGTAATCAAGGAAGCAGATTGTCATAAAGATGCAACTGGGACATCAATAGAATTATTATTAGCAAGAATTCTAATAGCTACGTCTCTCCTGCCACCCTCCTAACGCTGGACGGTGTTCTACAGGGAAGGCAGGTCTAGGATGGCGGATAACGATTGTCACAGTTTTAATTTGACCCCCATACGCCCTAAGGATTCCGCAGACCTGCAAATCATTACACACAGGAGTGACCTATTTATGATAGAGCCGTAACTTTCATTACTACAGGTGACGTCACAATATTTGGAGAAAACAGCGGCCTACTTTAGCCCAATAGATTACTTTTAGAACTAACGCAGATAGAGTACATCACTTTGCTATTAGAAGAGCTGTCTGTTCGGTTGGACTGGCACCACACGGCCTCTTTCGATGCTCTACACAAAAGAGCTGACTCACCTTTTCCTGCTGTGCTCGATCCCAGTACTGATGCCTTTGTGGCCCGGGGAGCCGCAGTTGGGCCCCGTCGTTCCCAGACAGCAGACATTTTGAACACTCAGTAAGGACAATGGAGGGAGCCTGAACCTAGCATGGCTCACAAAACGAATATGGAAGGGCTTGATGAGAACTCTTCTACTGTCAGCATTGCAGAGGCGCTAGTGAGAGTAGAAGCAGCTTGTACACTTGGGACAATACAGCAGACGGATACTTATTTAACATTGATTGAAGCTGTTGCTAATTTCGGATGCCTGAAGACCTATGCAGTCCCACCGCTACTCCCATGGGCTCCGAGAGATATTTTCCCCCAACTTTTTCAGTGACTTTCTGCACTCACAGCTAGATCTGGTGTGGGGTAACTTGGTTCTAACGTCTTGGGGATGTTGGCACCATGCTAAGACTGACTCACACATAATAGATCTCCCAAATGATGGCTACCTACCTCCAAATTATTATATTCTTAGCTTTCTCCCCTAGTTAGGAGTAATACTGAACTTTGGCCTTGCATGATTATATAATTTTTTTATGGTTTTCCCCCTGCATTTCTAGTCCCTGTTTTGTATCTCCCCCTATTGCAAACCTTACAAGCAGTACCTCACAGTTTAGAATATAAGATATTATCCACTATCATACACATGCTCTATTGAGAGAACAGCGGAGATGCTGTCTTTTGTTTTGTTAGGCTATACTAGTGCAGGCTAGTGGATTCACCTTATGTATATTGTTCTTATTGTAATATCTATAGTATTGTACCTCTCTATCAATCAATGTGTCATATCAGCATATCTGTACTAGAAATGTTGTGCTCAAACTTTTATTAGCTCTTTTAGGGATTATAGCAACTCTTGTGATTTTAGAGTTATATCTTTGAATTGTTGCTTACCTACACTTGTGCCATTCGAACCATTAAGAACTCCATAGTTATCGCTCTGCGATGGGAGGGTTGTAGAACACTAGAATTCGCATAGAATCACACTGCATATATATTTTCGTTTCGTAAGCTCTTACTCCCGATGTGCATTTAGTTCATACCTCAGATAAGTATCCCAAGCATCCCCCCTCAATATGAGAGTAACATATATATAATATATATATATATATAATATCTCTCTGCTGTCTCTGCTGGCCCCAGTTACATTCAAAACCTTACTACCAGCATTTTTTTTTTTTTTTAAATCTTCCTCTCCTAAGGAGCATTCTTAAGTTAAAAACCTTCCTAACCAAGGTTCCCTACATCTATTATTATGGAGACCCTCTCCACAACATACGACCACCATACAATACCTACATTTTGCTAATTGGAGGTGAATGTTAAGATAGATATATATAGATATAGATCTATATCTATATATAACTATAGAGCACTGTTTCACGCCAAATGTTGATAAAACACCACATATACGATATGTTTATACTTCCTGTAATTTTAAGGTGGCATGGAGTGGTTAGAATAGATATTGCACATCCCCTTGGCTCTATACAAATATAAAGCATTCAGAATTGTTCATAATTAATACGTTGATTTACAGGTTTGCTTTCGTTATTTATGTTGCTGGCTTTTGTAACCTACCTACTCATACATTATTAATCAGTGTTAGGGATTTGACTCACAATCAAGCAGCTCTCTCATAGCGCACCCGCAATTTACCTATGAGCCCATACGCCACAGATTTAAATATGTTTACTCTTCATAAATACCCTCTGACATCATGCAAATGATTGTAAATGTACCCCTATATGCTACTCTGCTTACTCTAAGGCACATCTACTTGTAAGAGAATATCTCTACCATTACCCTTCATATTTGATATCTCAAAATTTTAATGTATTTGTTAGTGGCCCTCGTGTCAGTGGCCGAGACGTGAGGGTTCACTTCATACACATTTGGGTAGTTTCAATCAGGGTCTATATCCAGCCTCTTATTTATTTACTTAACCCTTAACTAAGGAAAGAGTCTAACTACTCAAGACATAGCGTTGTCTAATCTTCTATAATGTCCATTACTACGGCCCGCACCCCCCAACTCTACCCCCCCTTATTGTAAGCGGCTCTTGCCCGCTGATCTACCCTAAATAATACCCAAACCGTATTACTACCCATTCATATTTGTAGGTGCGCTTACCGTCTAATTGATTCTTTGCCTCCCATTTACTAAAACTAACTTATTAATTCAAACTTCTAAACCCCCTATACATTACATGCACTACTACCAGGCTTTTCAAATCTTGGAATCCACAACACATAATTTATATTAAGTAGGAACTGGTTTGTGAAAAAAGACGTTCCAATTATTAAGATACAGTTTATGTGTTTATGTTTTGTCTATAGTTCTCTCGCTAGATAATTGAATGACAAGTGAGAGATTACTATATGTTGTTGTTACTTCTCATAAACTAATGAGACTATGTACCTTTCTAGTGTAAACTGATCATTGGCCGTTATATCTACCAACCTAAATAAAAAATGTTTTAATAAAAAATAAAAATAAACTCTTGATTGAAGAAACTAAACTAACACCTCACTTTACCTCTTCCTATCACTAACACAGGCAAAGAGAATGACTGGGGTGGGAGGGAAGGGAGGAGCTATATATACAGCTCTGCTGTGGTGCTCTTTGCCTCCTCCTGCTGACCAGGAGGCGATATCCCATAAGGATGAAATCCGTTGACTCGTCATATCTTGTAAAAGAAATGTAATATATATTCTTAAATGCACGTGTAACCTTTTCTATATTGGAAAGACGAAGAGAACTGCCAGGGACAAAATTAGAGAACACTTAAGTAATAATAATGAAGTTGAAGACACCCATCTATATAAACACTTTAAAACAGTTCACACAAGTTTAAAGATTTTTTTTATTGGGGGATCCAAAAGGTTAAAAAAAAAACACTGGAGAGGTGGAAACCTAGAAAAGAAATTGCTTATAAAGGAAGTAGAGCTAATTTATAAATTTGATACCTTATTTCCAAAAGGTCTAAATACAGAGTTAGATCTATCACCTTTTCTTTTCAATTAAACTGTATTAATTTTAAGTTTAAATCAATTTCTGCCTATATTAAATTATTTAATTTCACAAGTGGATTTAATTTCGATTCACAAGTATATTTGATCACTAAAACTTTATTCATCCCTTATCAATATTAATATATTATATTTAAAAACTTTTCAAACATTTCTTTATATATTAAGATTTTTTTTTCTCTCACACTTGAGTTTGATTTTTATTTAAGAAACACCAATGCATTTATATCAATGTCAAATGTCTAAAGGGTTATTTGTACATGAATGAATCAACTCTGTACATATTTCATTTAATGTACAACATAAATTGGTTGTATACATTATTACCAAAATGTGTGAGTAGCAAAGTCTGCAACAAATCGCTATTCATTAGGTTACTATCTTTGAATCTCTACAATATCATCATACATCTGAGTAGCAAAGCCCATAAGAATAGCTAATAACTAACAATACCACCTTAACTCAGGTAATTAAAGGACGGACCAATAAGGATCAAGCTGTCTCTTTAAAAGAAGGATGAGAGAAATGGTCACACTTATTCTTGATAGAGTGAAACGCGTTGAATACTGTGACCTTCTACTTCTCATAACACGAATACCTTGGCCAAATCTTTAAAGACTTTTATAACCCGAGTTACTCTTTATTCTGCAAAGATAAACAGTGCCTGCGTGCATAGCACTAAGTGCAAGCGAAGATCCCAATCACACTCACTGAGAGTCTAACATCATCTACGAGTGGACAAGAGACTATTTTTTGCTAAAGATCCGCAGAAAAGGTAGGTTGGGCCGAGCCCCCCGAGTGTCACTTTTGACGTCACACGTCAGACGCCATAGTCACGTGGGGTGAACTCGCGGCTAACTGGAAAAAAAAATCTGCAGCCTACACGGAGTATTAACGTCTCAGGCGTTCAAGGTAAAAACGTTTTAATAATATATTGGATCATATGATTAACAATAATCTTGCCATCTCATTGCGACAGTCATCTATTCCCCGCAGAGCGGGGACACTGTCTTAACAACTTTGCTACTCAGCATGAACTCTTACGTTTAAAGTGTTCCTGTGAATATACTTGTTGCTTTATTTGCAATTTTATGTTGCCTTGGTTTTGAAGGCCTTCTACCTTTTAACTTTTGAATAAAATGAAGGATCTATTCTTTTGTAAGGAGTTTGATATCTGACCTAGCGCTCTATTAGAACCCCCATCTTCTAAGGCGATCTCTACACCCACATATCCAGTTCAAACTAAGGAGCTGCGGGTTTGTGACAAGTTACAGTTTAACGCTACCCTTTGAACACGGACAGTACTCTGAGAATGTGGGTGACGTGGACTACCCTTGGTGATATGCTTTTATTTATTTATTACACTGCGCAACATTGTTGCTATTACATACCAGTGCAGGAGCTCTGAGTGTAGTATTTGTGTCTGTTTAGGGGAAATACTCCTGCAAAAATAAGTGGCTAAACAGTTAAAGGGACATAAATAGTATAAAAGCATACAATTTTAAATAACTTTCCAAGTTACTTCTATTCTCAAATTTGCTTTCTACTCTTGGTTTTCTTTGTTGAAAATGCAGAATAGTACCACTGGGAGCTACCTGAACACACCAGGTGAGATGACACTAGGCATATATAAAGTGCAGCTACCAATCAGAAAAAAGAACCCATGTACTGAGCCTACCTAGCTATACTTTTCAACAAAGGCTACCTAAATAATGAAGCAAATTAAATATAAGTAAATTGGACAGTTTAAAATTGTATGCTCTATCTAAAAACAAAATGTGGGTTTCCTGTCCCTTTAACATCTCAATTGCATGTACAATTTGATAGCACAAATGTGCTTACTGTTATAAGACAGTTTAAGACTTACTTGTGTCAGAAGTTTTTCTTTTTCTTCCAGCTCTTCATCATTTAGTACTTCTGCTTCATCAATCTTTTGTTGATCTTCCTTTTGTGCTTGGGCTGCATTTGGAAGCTCAGGATTACGTGGCACCTTTAAAATATTACAAGAGGTATATTTTATTAGTGTATTTTGACCTAATTCACAAGTATGATGCTAGGAATTGGTATAGACGTAACAATCTTACCTTATAGCCAATTGTTTTTCTGTAATATAGTATTTCTTTCTCCAATAACTCAAAAAGACGTGGAGGGAAGAACTGGAAATCCTGAACGTTTGGTTGCTTGGGTGGCCTGGGAGCCTAAAAAAAAAAAAGTTCAGAATTGCAAGGCATTTGGACTTTAACCGTAGGGACCCACATTTACTATAACCAGTCAAATATATTATATTTGCACCTGTGATATCTCAACAGAAAATACAACAAGAAATTAATTTGAATAGGTTAGTACAAGGCCTAAAAGTACAGCTGTAAAGTTTTTTTCCTTTTCACTGGATATTCTAAAACTGAAGATTAAGGTTAAATACTTTAGTTTAAACACAATATGCTTAAACATACACCCTTAATTGACTACATGTTTAAATCCATATAAAGGGGTAAAAACCATAGCCAGTCAGATTTGTAGATCACCCTGTTGTGGGCCGAATTATACAGAAAGTGATTGAATCACATGCATATCTGCCTACTCCCAAATTGCCTCACTGCTGCTGTATCATCTGCACAGGAGCACATCTTTGACAATTTAATTGTTTAAATATAACATTTTCTAATGAAAGAAAGCAGACAATGCTATAAAACAAAATAGAGATTTAATTACAGTTATTCTGAAGATAAACATGCAATATTAGCCTCAAGATACCGTTAAGAGGTTAGGCATTAGGAGAAAAGAAGAAAAAACAGCAGTGAATTGGGCAAATGTTTGTTCAAGAGGTTATTTGAAGTTTATGCATTTTCAAAAACTGGCATAAAATTAAAAGATGGTAAGGACATCATAAATTTGCTGCCATCATAAACCAAAAAGGAAAAAATAGTTTTATGATCACATGTGCTTGACACAATGCAAACAGACAAAGTATTATTTCACTACCTTACCTTTGGTACTTTTGGCTCACTAACACGTAGAGCGTCTCTAAAATATGCATCCACAGCATAATTCGCTTTTCGCTCACGTTTTGGTGGCTCAATCCACTGAGTAAATGCCATCTACAAAATAAAGATAAGAAAGTCTAAATGCAGTTGTAAAAAAACAAAAAAAAAACCACACATATTTAGATATTTTAAAGTCTCTCATATATATATATATATATATATATATATATATATATATCTATGACCACATACCCCCATTGGATCGGGGAGGGGATAGGAGCAAGACATTGCTTAAACGTGAAGACCAGTGGATCTTCAAATTGGGAACCATATATCCAGGCGGATTAAATACCATCCCAGACTTTAAAAATCTTATCTGATTCAATAAGGTAGTGCTACATGCTTGGGGTACAACCCAGGGTCATAGTGGCTACGTGTAGCTCCCAGTTCCATTGCTCTTTTGAGCGATGTGAGCCGGTCGCTTACGACACACCCGGGTGGAGGGAACCCCCCCACCTTGGTTGTGGAAGCCTGGCCCCTGAGGTAGAATTACCCACTTATGCACCTTAGACCTTATGCTGGGGATACATCAATATACTTACAAATACTAATGAGTAACAGGATGGACTTTTTCTATCTGTCCATACTTGGTCATCTATAAGTTGGACCTATTTACCTGTTTATCTGGGTGTAATAAGAGATTATATTTCAGATGTAACCAGGGTACATTTCCACACATCACCTAGTATTATTCTAGTATTTGGGACATGGCTTAGCTGTGTGACACATTGTGGTATACATTCAAAAGGTGGGATCATGAATATTGACATGATCTAATATACCTCCCTTTATTCCAGCATGATAATCTAGGTCTCTATGTGAGTTCACTACATTATTAAGTGAATTTCTCTATTGGGCTAAATATCTGTACCATATCACAAATATATAGAGAAATAGATGTACTGATTCATTTCCAGCTCTTGGGTACTGATATAAAAAGTTGCGCCCAATTAATTATAGTACATCATTTATCTATTCATATATTTACTGGAAAACATAATAGAATAATGTTGCAAATTGATTCAGTGGATGTATAGTCTGCAAAGAGTCCATCTACTATTTTGCAGTCATTCTACATCTTTATATGTATTGATAACAAGTAGAGCAAGAATCGCCACTTTTTATTTTATTTTATATCTATCTATGTACATATACTATTGTGCACACCTATGCATGAATGTGACTTAGAATGTTTAGTACTTGTCACTTATATATGCTCGCTACACTAGGCAATTTATCACTGAGTTGAGACACGAATTTGGGTTTGTATCATAACCATAGCTACAGTTGCTATGACGACTTGTACACACTACTACACTCAACCTGCCGATCAGAGCTAATAACATAGCGATCTAAGGCAGATTTTTAACATACCAAAAGGTACTTTTTGCACTTACATATTGAAGCACATATGATACTTGATTGTGTAAAAACATAATTTATGTAAGAACTTACCTGATAAATTCATTTCTTTCATATTAACAAGAGTCCATGAGCTAGTGACGTATGGGATATACATTCCTACCAGGAGGGGCAAAGTTTCCCAAACCTCAAAATGCCTATAAATACACCCCTCACCACACCCACAAATCAGTTTAACGAATAGCCAAGAAGTGGGGTGATAAGAAAAAGTGCGAAGCATATAAAATAAGGAATTGGAATAATTGTGCTTTATACAAAAAAATCATAACCACCACAAAAAAGGGTGGGCCTCATGGACTCTTGTTAATATGAAAGAAATGAATTTATCAGGTAAGTTCTTACATAAATTATGTTTTCTTTCATGTAATTAACAAGAGTCCATGAGCTAGTGACGTATGGGATAATGACTACCCAAGATGTGGATCTTTCCACACAAGAGTCACTAGAGAGGGAGGGATAAAATAAAGACAGCCAATTCCTGCTGAAAATAATCCACACCCAAAATAAAGTTTAACAAAAAACATAAGCAGAAGATTCAAACTGAAACCGCTGCCTGAAGAACTTTTCTACCAAAAACTGCTTCAGAAGAAGAAAATACATCAAAATGGTAGAATTTAGTAAAAGTATGCAAAGAAGACCAAGTTGCTGCTTTGCAGATCTGGTCAACCGAAGCTTCATTCCTAAACGCCCAGGAAGTAGATACTGACCTAGTAGAATGAGCTGTAATTCTTTGAGGCGGAGTTTTACCCGACTCAACATAGGCAAGATGAATTAAAGATTTCAACCAAGATGCCAAAGAAATGGCAGAAGCTTTCTGGCCTTTCCTAGAACCGGAAAAGATAACAAATAGACTAGAAGTCTTACGGAAAGATTTCGTAGCTTCAACATAATATTTCAAAGCTCTAACAACATCCAAAGAATGCAATGATTTCTCCTTAGAATTCTTAGGATTAGGACATAATGAAGGAACCACAATTTCTCTACTAATGTTGTTGGAATTCACAACTTTAGGTAAAAATTCAAAAGAAGTTCGCAACACCGCCTTATCCTGATGAAAAATCAGAAAAGGAGACTCACACGAAAGAGCAGATAATTCAGAAACTCTTCTAGCAGAAGAGATGGCCAAAAGGAACAAAACTTTCCAAGAAAGTAATTTAATGTCCAATGAATGCATAGGTTCAAACGGAGGAGCTTGAAGAGCTCCCAGAACCAAATTCAAACTCCAAGGAGGAGAAATTGACTTAATGACAGGTTTTATACGAACCAAAGCTTGTACAAAACAATGAATATCAGGAAGAATAGCAATCTTTCTGTGAAAAAGAACAGAAAGAGCAGAGATTTGTCCTTTCAAAGAACTTGCGGACAAACCCTTATCCAAACCATCCTGAAGAAATTGTAAAATTCTCGGTATTCTCAAAGAATGCCAAGAAAAATGATGAGAAAGACACCATGAAATATAAGTCTTCCAGACTCTATAATATATCTCTCGAGATACAGATTTACGAGCCTGTAACATAGTATTAATCACGGAGTCAGAGAAACCTCTATGACCAAGAATCAAGCGTTCAATCTCCATACCTTTAAATTTAAGGATTTCAGATCCGGATGGAAAAAAGGACCTTGTGACAGAAGGTCTGGTCTTAACGGAAGAGTCCATGGCTGGCAAGATGCCATCCGGACAAGATCCGCATACCAAAACCTGTGAGGCCATGCCGGAGCTATTAGCAGAACAAACGAGCATTCCCTCAGAATCTTGGAGATTACTCTTGGAAGAAAAACTAGAGGCGGAAAGATATAGGCAGGATGATACTTCCAAGGAAGTGATAATGCATCCACTGCCTCCGCCTGAGGATCCCGGGATCTGGACAGATACCTGGGAAGTTTCTTGTTTAGATGAGAGGCCATCAGATCTATCTCTGGGAGCCCCCACAATTGAACAATCTGAAGAAATACCTCTGGGTGAAGAGACCATTCGCCCGGATGCAACGTTTGGCGACTGAGATAATCCGCTTCCCAATTGTCTACACCTGGGATATGAACCGCAGAGATTAGACAGGAGCTGGATTCCGCCCAAACCAAAATTCGAGATACTTCTTTCATAGCCAGAGGACTGTGAGTCCCTCCTTGATGATTGATGTATGCCACAGTTGTGACATTGTCTGTCTGAAAACAAATGAACGATTCTCTCTTCAGAAGAGGCCAAAACTGAAGAGCTCTGAAAATTGCACGGAGTTCCAAAATATTGATCGGTAATCTCACCTCCTGAGATTCCCAAACTCCTTGTGCCGTCAGAGATCCCCACACAGCTCCCCAACCTGTGAGACTTGCATCTGTTGAAATTACAGTCCAGGTCGGAAGCCACGTTAGAGAGTGTCGAACAATCGGTTTTAAAGATATTAATTGAGATATCTTCGTGTAATCCCTGCACCATTGGTTCAGCATACAGAGCTGAAGAGGTCGCATGTGAAAACGAGCAAAGGGGATCGCGTCCGATGCAGCAGTCATAAGACCTAGAATTTCCATGCATAAGGCTACCGAAGGGAATGATTGTGACTGAAGGTTTCGACAAGCTGTAATCAATTTTAGACGTCTCTTGTCTGTTAAAGACAGAGTCATGGACACTGAATCTATCTGGAAACCCAGAAAGGTTACCCTTGTTTGAGGAATCAAAGAACTTTTTGGTAAATTGATCCTCCAACCATGATCTTGAAGAAACAACACAAGTCGATTCGTATGAGACTCTGCTAAATGTAAAGACGGAGCAAGTACCAAGATATCGTCCAAATAAGGAAATACCACAATACCCTGTTCTCTGATTACAGACAGAAGGGCACCGAGAATCTTTGTGAAAATTCTTGGAGCTGTAGCAAGGCCAAACGGTAGAGCCACAAATTGGTAATGCTTGTCTAGAAAAGAGAATCTCAGGAACTGATAATGATCTGGATGAATCGGAATATGCAGATATGCATCCTGTAAATCTATTGTGGACATATAATTCCCTTGCTGAACAAAAGGCAATATAGTCCTTACAGTTACCATCTTGAACGTTGGTATCCTTACATAACGATTCAATAATTTTAGATCCAGAACTGGTCTGAAGGAATTCTCCTTCTTTGGTACAATGAAGAGATTTGAATAAAACCCCATCCCCTGTTCCGGAACTGGAACTGGCATAATTACTCCAGCCAACTCTAGATCTGAAACACAATTCAGAAATGCTTGAGCTTTCACTGGATTTACTGGGACATGGGAAAGAAAAAATCTCTTTGCAGGAGGTCTCATCTTGAAACCAATTCTGTACCCTTCTGAAACAATGTTCTGAATCCAAAGATTGTGAACAGATTTGATCCAAATTTCTTTGAAAAAACGTAACCTGCCCCCTACCAGCTGAACTGGAATGAGGGCCGTACCTTCATGTGAACTTAGAAGCAGGCTTTGCCTTTCTAGCAGGCTTGGATTTATTCCAGACTGGAGATGGTTTCCAAACTGAAACTGCTCCTGAGGACGAAGGATCAGGCTTTTGTTCTTTGTTGAAACGAAAGGAACGAAAACGATTGTTAGCCCTGTTTTTACCTTTAGATTTTTTATCCTGTGGTAAAAAAGTTCCTTTCCCACCAGTAACAGTTGAAATAATAGAATCCAACTGAGAACCAAATAATTTGTTTCCCTGGAAAGAAATGGAAAGTAGAGTTGATTTAGAAGCCATATCAGCATTCCAAGTCTTAAGCCATAAAGCTCTTCTGGCTAAGATAGCCAGAGACATAAATCTAACATCAACTCTAATAATATCAAAAATGGCATCACAGATGAAATTATTAGCATGCTGGAGAAGAATAATAATATCATGAGAATCACGATTTGTTACTTGTTGCGCTAGAGTTTCCAACCAAAAAGTTGAAGCTGCAGCAACATCAGCCAATGATATAGCAGGTCTAAGAAGATTACCTGAACATAGATAAGCTTTTCTTAGAAAAGATTCAATTTTTCTATCTAAAGGATCCTTAAACGAGGTACCATCTGACGTAGGAATGGTAGTACGTTTAGCAAGGGTAGAAATAGCCCCATCAACTTTAGGGATTTTGTCCCAAAATTCTAACCTGTCAGGCGGAACAGGATATAATTGCTTAAAACGTTTAGAAGGAGTAAATGAATTACCCAATTTATCCCATTCCTTAGCAATTACTGCAGAAATAGCATTAGGAACAGGAAAGACTTCTGGAATAACCGCAGGAGCTTTAAAAACCTTATCCAAACGTATAGAATTAGTATCAAGAGGACTAGAATCCTCTATTTCTAAAGCAATTAGTACTTCTTTAAGTAAAGAGCGAATAAATTCCATCTTAAATAAATATGAAGATTTATCAGCATCAATCTCTGAGACAGAATCCTCTGAACTAGAAGAGTCCAAAGAATCAGAATGATGGTGTTCATTTAAAAATTCATCTGTAGAGAGAGAAGATTTAAAAGACTTTTTACGTTTACTAGAAGGAGAAATAACAGACAAAGCCTTCTTTATGGATTCAGAAACAAAATCTCTTATGTTATCAGGAACATTCTGCACCTTAGATGTTGAGGGAACTGCAACAGGCAATGGTACATCACTAAAGGAAATATTATCTGCTTTAACAAGTTTGTCATGACAATTAATACAAACAACAGCTGGAGAAATAGCTACCAAAAGTTTACAGCAGATACACTTAGCTTTGGTAGATCCAGCAGGCAGTGGTTTTCCTGTAGTATCTTCTGGCTCAGATGCAACGTGAGACATCTTGCAATATGTAAGAGAAAAAACAACATATAAAGCAAAATAAATCAAATTCCTTATAAGACAGTTTCAGGAATGGGAAAAAAATGCCAAACATCAAGCTTCTAGCAACCAGAAGCAAATGAAAATGAGACTGAAATAATGTGGAGACAAAAGCGACGCCCATATTTTTTGGCGCCAAATAAGACGCCCACATTATTTGGCGCCTAAATGCTTTTGGCGCCAAAAATGACGCCACATCCGGAACGCCGACATTTTTGGCGCAAAATAACGTCAAAAAATGACGCAACTTCCGGCGACACGTATGACGCCGGAAACGGAAATGAATTTTTGCGCCAAAAAAATCCGCGCCAAAAATGACGCAATAAAATGAAGCATTTTCAGCCCCCGCGAGCCTAACAGCCCACAGGGAAAAAAGTCAAATTTTTGAGGTAAGACAAAATATGATAATTTAAAGCATAATCCCAAATATGAAACTGACTGTCTGGAAATAAGGAAAGTTGAACATTCTGAGTCAAGGCAAATAAATGTTTGAATACATATATTTAGAACTTTATAAATAAAGTGCCCAACCATAGCTTAGAGTGTCACAGAAAATAAGACTTACTTACCCCAGGACACTCATCTACATGTTTGTAGAAAGCCAAACCAGTACTGAAACGAGAATCAGTAGAGGAAATGGTAAATATAAGAGTATATCGTCGATCTGAAAAGGGAGGTAAGAGATGAATCTCTACGACCGATAACAGAGAACCTTATGAAATAGACCCCGTAGAAGGAGATCACTGCATTCAATAGGCAATACTCTCCTCACATCCCTCTGACATTCACTGCACGCTGAGAGGAAAACCGGGCTCCAACTTGCTGCGGAGCGCATATCAACGTAGAATCTAGCACAAACTTACTTCACCACCTCCCTTGGAGGCAAAGTTTGTAAAACTGATTTGTGGGTGTGGTGAGGGGTGTATTTATAGGCATTTTGAGGTTTGGGAAACTTTGCCCCTCCTGGTAGGAATGTATATCCCATACGTCACTAGCTCATGGACTCTTGTTAATTACATGAAAGAAAGTGAATGTATAACGGCATAATACATAACACTGTTTGTATGCTTAATATTGCCATGCCGCAAAACCGGAAGTGAGATAACATCACTTCCGGTAGGCATGATCACAGTGGAACGCAAGATGCGTTCCACACTCGATATTTGGCGCACTTTTTGGAGTAACACTTGTTTGGTGAGACACTGTTTGAAACACTATTAATTGTGTGATATTTGATTATATGTTGATGCTGATGAAGGGGTTGTGAACCCCGAAAACGTTCCATTAAAGAATTTTGTGGAAGACCTGAGAGTGCATCTGATTTCGCATATATATATATATATATATATATATATATATATATATATATATATATATATATATACATACATATATATATATATACATACATATATATATATATACATACATATATATATATATACATACATATATATATATATACATACATATATATATATATACATACATATATATATACATACATATATATATATATACATACATATATATATATATATATATACATACATATATATACATACATATATATACATACATATATATATATATATATATATATACATACATATATATATACACACACACACACACACACACACACACACAAATACATACACTGCTGAACATGTTTGTGATAGGAGTATTCAACTGGAAGCATTAAAGTTTTATTAACAATAATTACATTTGCAGTCTCACCTTTTGCTTCTCTCTGTAATCTTCACCTTCAAAATTGTACACACTGCATTCAGTGTCCATAGTAAAGTTTCTCAGGGAACTTTCACCCATATTTGAAAGCTTCTCTTTCATTTCAGCAGTCTAAAGAACAAAAAAAAAAAAAAAAAAAAAAAACTAAATTATAGCATTAACTTAAAATTACAGCTTTTCATGAGTGGAAATAAATGCGGTTCAATCAAACTTTAGCATAGAAAAAGATATTAGTTTGATATGTAAATAATGCTGATCAGGTATCTGAAACAAAAGTTTTAGACATTAAACACATGTTGTAAGCAGTTATAGAAGATCCCAAGTTTGTTTAGCCTTACTTTTTTCTCCCCTCTTTCTAAGATGGCATCAATATCTTCATCAGTAATTTCACTATCTTTTGACGCAAACACATGAGTAGCACCATGTCGAATCATCTGAAGCATTTCATCCTTTCCAAGCTTATTTAAATTCTGGTCAACTAATCTTCCTACAGGATAGGCAAGAAAGTACCATATGAACAATATTTTAAAAAAACTATTACAAAAAATAAAATAAATACAAACTAATTCCTAGAAATTAATTAAAAAAACAAAAAAAAAAAAAAACATTTATGCTTACCTGATAAATGTATTTCTTTTTTGACACGATGAGAACACGGATCATCTTAATTACTATTGGGAATACCACTCCTGCCCTGCAGGAGGCGGCAAAGAGCACCACAGCAAAGCTGTTAAATATCACCTCCCTTCCCTCCCAACCCAGTCATTCGACCAAAGTAAAGGAGAGAAAGGAAGTAACAAGGTGCAGAGGTGTCTGAAGTTTATAATCTGAAAAACCTGTCTTACAAAAACAGGGCGACCTGTGGACTCATCGGTTCAAAAAGGAAATAAATTTATCAGGTAAGCATAAATTTTCTTTTTAATGACACGATGAGTCCACGGATCAACTTAATTACTATTGGGAATCAATACCCAAGCTAGAGTACACAGATGACACGGGAGGGACAAGACAGGGAACCTAAACGGAAGGCACCACTGCTTGAAAAACCTCTCTCCCAATAGAGGCCTCAGCCGAGGCACAAAAGTGTCAAATTTGTAAAATTTTGAAAAAGTGTGAAGAGAAGACCAAGTTGCAGATCTGTTCCACAAAAGCTTCATTTTTTAATGCCCATGAGGAAGAAACAGCTCTCGTGGAATGAGCCGTAACTCTCTCTGGAGGCTGCTATCCAGCAGTCTCATATGCAAAACGTATATGATACTCTTCAGCCAAAAAGAAAAAAGTCGCCTGAAGGTAAAACTTTAAGGTACAAACCACGTCCAAATGGTGTAAAAGCCGCTCCTTCTGAGAAGAAGGGTTAGGACACAAGGAAGGAACAACAATCTCCTGGTTAATGTTCCGATTAGAAACAAATTTTGGAAAAAATCCTAATTTAGTACGTAAAACTACCTTATCTGAATGAAAAATAAGGTAAGGAGACTCATGCTGCAAAGCCGAAAGTTCTGACACTCTGCGAGCAGAAGAAATAGCCACAAGAAAAAAAACTTTCCAAGATAACTTAATATCTAAGGAATGCATAGGTTTAAACAGAGCCCCTTGAAGAACTTTGAGAACCAAATTAAGACTCCATGGA
>NW_026511027.1:0-15000 GCF_027579735.1 Bombina bombina | reverse complement strand
ATATATCCTGTATTAGGCTACAATGTGATTTTGTAAAATTTTGGGATGGTGGTGTGCCACAGGATTTCTTAATGTAAAAAAGTAAGGAAACAGCCTGTGGTGGCTGAGAAACATGTCGCTGTTTTTAAAATAAAAGTTTTTAAATATACACTTGCTTTATCACAATTATTCTGCTCCTGTTTGGGGGCAGAGTGTGTGTGCTAGTCCTATCTTCCAAAGTGGTGATTTTCTGCATCCTGCAAATTGGATTCCACAGTCCACTGGGCGGCTGAGAGGTCCCAGTACTGCTGATATTGCACCTGGTGGTGCTTTGTTTCCTGTAAGTACAACCTTGAATCCTTTTTTATCTGGTGTACAAACATTACTGGGCTATGTGTGTGCCTTTTTTGCCCTTATAGGCATCATAGGATAGGCCCTCGCCAAGGATCAACTCTATCTGGCTGGAGACACCAGTGAGCTGGACCACTGTTTGATGTTCCAGGCTGCCACAATAGCACCATTTGGATGCGCTACGCTTGTGAGTATATTTCCTATCCTGCTGATGTTTTGTATCCGACTGCCGTGACGTTACTAGGCCATGTTGGCGCCTCTGTGCTTTTTCTTTTAGATCACACCACACCAGGATGACCGTCCTATGACAGAGAGCTGCCTTCTTTCTTTTGGATTATTCTTTGTGCAGACATTTTGCTATTTGATTACACCAATATCATCTGTGAGCATATCATCAATAAAAATAATCTTATATAAGTGTGTTAGGTATATTGTATATTCTCTTAATTATCTGTATATATTTGCTTACCTGTTTGCTGCTTATTGTTAGCGCCCCCTAGGAGTGTGGTGTATGTTATATATGCACCACCCTCCTTATATCTTTTGTTATCACAAGATGAGAGGCTTACAGCTGTAAAGTAGCAGCTTTTAAAGCACTGCTCTGACGTAAAATAATACAAACAGCAGCAATTTGTATTGGCAGAACAGAAGTGAACAATTTTTAGTTCAGTCTCCACTCCAGCTTAAAATGAAATGGGAACATACAGTTTGAAAAACGCCACAAGATGGCATATGGGTAGGAATTGGAGGTATCGGTTTAAATATCGGTGCATTTGCATGAGTACAAGTACTCATGCAAATACTTGGTATCGGTATCGGTGCAACCCTAGATTAAAGACAACCGTGGAGTCGCTGTCACCCAAAGTAGCAGACGGAGGCGTTTCTAGCTTGAACCTAAAAGATACCACTTCCGATCACCGAGAGGAATTACACTGTCAGAATCTGAAATTTCACCTTCAGATGCTACTACGGTATACCCCTCCTCAGGCTTCTGGGAGGGTGCATCCGCAATAGGAATAACTGTCAGAAACCTTGCTTACTGAATGTCTGATTTTCCTCTTACGCTTTCCTTGCAACATAGGAAAGGCAGACAACACATCTGAAACTGCAGAAGACATGAGAGAAGCGATGTCTTTTAAAGTAACCCCAACTGGAGCCACCGAGGAAACAGAGCACTGCATGTGAGGGCAGTAAAATTTGGGGACGCTTGAGGAGAAAGCTGCAGCATATATTGAACATTGTCAGATTCCTGAACGGCATGTTCTTTAGAAAATGTTGGCTCAGGAAAATTTTTATCCCTGTAATTTATAGTCCTCTCAATACAAGAGGAACAAAAAAGGGATTGGTGGTTCCACATTGTCATCAAAACAAAGCGCTTTTGGCAGTTTGCAAGGCCTCATGATCCATTATTACTCTTAATGGATAGAACTAGCAATCAAAAAACATAATTTATGTAAGAATTTACCTGATAAATTCATTTCTTTCATATTGGCAAGAGTCCATGAGCTAGTGACATATGGGATATACAATCCTACCAGGAGGGGCAAAGTTTCCCAAACCTCAAAATGCCTATAAATACACCCCTCACCACACCCACAATTCAGTTTAACAAATAGCCAAGCAGTGGGGTGATAAAGAAAGGAGTAGAAAGCATCAAGGGAAATTTGGAAATAATTGTGCTTTATACAAAAAATCATAACCACCATAAAAAGGGTGGGCCTCATGGACTCTTGCCAATATGAAAGAAAACATAATTTATGTAAGAACTTACCTGATAAATTCATTTCTTTCATATTAACAAGAGTCCATGAGCTAGTGACGTATGGGATATACATTCCTACCAGGAGGGGCAAAGTTTCCCAAACCTTAAAATGCCTATAAATACACCCCTCACCACACCCACAAATCAGTTTAACGAATAGCCAAGAAGTGGGGTGATAAGGAAAAAAGTGCGAAGCATATAAAATAAGGAATTGGAATAATTGTGCTTTATACAAAAAAACCATAACCACCACAAAAAAGGGTGGGCCTCATGGACTCTTGTTAATATGAAAGAAATGAATTTATCAGGTAAGTTCTTACATAAATTATGTTTTCTTTCATGTAATTAACAAGAGTCCATGAGCTAGTGACGTATGGGATAATGACTACCCAAGATGTGGATCTTTCCACACAAGAGTCACTAGAGAGGGAGGGATAAAATAAAGACAGCCAATTCCTGCTGAAAATAATCCACACCCAAAATAAAGTTTAACAAAAAACATAAGCAGAAGATTCAAACTGAAACCGCTGCCTGAAGAACTTTTCTACCAAAAACTGCTTCAGAAGAAGAAAATACATCAAAATGGTAGAATTTAGTAAAAGTATGCAAAGAGGACCAAGTTGCTGCTTTGCAGATCTGGTCAACCGAAGCTTCATTCCTAGACGCCCAGGAAGTAGATACTGACCTAGTAGAATGAGCTGTAATTCTCTGAGGCGGAATTTTACCCGACTCAACATAGGCAAGATGAATTAAAGATTTCAACCAAGATGCCAAAGAAATGGCAGAAGCTTTCTGGCCTTTCCTAGAACCGGAAAAGATAACAAATAGACTAGAAGTCTTACAGAAAGATTTCGTAGCTTCAACATAATATTTCAAAGCTCTAACAACATCCAAAGAATGCAACGATGTCTCCTTAGAATTCTTAGGATTAGGACATAATGAAGGAACCACAATTTCTCTACTAATGTTGTTGGAATTCACAACTTTAGGAAAAAATTCAAAAGAAGTTCGCAACACCGCCTTATCCTGATAAAGAATCAGAAAAGGAGACTCACAAGAAAGAGCAGATAATTCAGAAACTCTTCTGGCAGAAGAGATGGCCAAAAGGAACAAAACTTTCCAAGAAAGTAATTTAATATCCAATGAATGCATAGGTTCAAATGGAGGAGCTTGAAGAGCCCCCAGAACCAAATTCAAACTCCAAGGAGGAGAAATTGACTTAATGACAGGCTTTATACGAACCAAAGCTTGTACAAAACAATGAATATCAGGAAGAATAGCAATCTTTCTGTGAAAAAGAACAGAAAGAGCAGAGATTTGACCTTTCAAGGAACTTGCGGACAAACCCTTATCTAAACCATCCTGAAGAAATTGTAATATTCTCGGTATTCTAAAAGAATGCCAAGAAAAATGATGAGAAAGACACCAAGAAATATAAGTCTTCCAGACTCTATAATATATCTCTCTGGATACAGATTTACGAGCCTGTAACATAGTATTAATCACAGAGTCAGAGAAACCTCTTTGACCAAGAATCAAGCGTTCAATCTCCATACCTTTAAATTTAAGGATTTCAGATCCTGATGGAAAAAAGGACCTTGAGACAAAAGGTCTGGTCTTAACGGAAGAGTCCACGGTTGGCAAGAGGCCATCCGGACAGGATCCGCATACCAAAAACTGTGAGGCCATGCCGGAGCTACCAGCAGAACAAACGAGCATTCCTTCAGAATCTTGGAGATTACTCTTGGAAGAAGAACTAGAGGCGGAAAGATATAGGCAGGATGATACTTCCAAGGAAGTGAAAATGCATCCACTGCCTCCGCCTGAGGATCCCGGGATCTGGACAGATACCTGGGAAGTTTCTTGTTTAGATGAGAAGCCATCAGATCTATTTCTGGAAGTTCCCACATTTGAACAATCTGAAGAAATACCTCTGGGTGAAGAGACCATTCGCCCGGATGCAACGTTTGGCGACTGAGATAATCCGCTTTCCAATTGTCCATACCTGGGATATAAACCGCAGAGATTAGACAGGAGCTGGATTCCGCCCAAACCAAAATTCGAGATACTTCTTTCATAGCCAGAGGACTGTGAGTCCCTCCTTGATGATTGATGTATGCCACAGTTGTGACATTGTCTTATCTGAAAACAATGAACAACTCTCTCTTCAGAAGAGGCCAAGACTGAAGAGCTCTGAAAATTGCACGGAGTTCCAAAATATTGATCAGAAATCTCACCTCCTGAGATTCCCAAACCCCTTGTGCCGTCAGATACCCCCACACAGCTCCCCAACCTGTAAGACTTGTATCTGTTGAGATTATAGTCCAAGTCGGAAGAACAAAGAAGCCCCCTGAACTAAACGATGGTGATCTGTCCACCATGTCAGAGTGTCGTAAAATCGGTTTAAAGATATTAATTGAGATATCTTTGAGTAATCCCTGCACCATTGGTTCAGCATACAGAGCTGAAGAGGTCGCATGTGAAAACGAGCAAAGGAGATCGCATCTGATGCGGCAGTCCTAAGACCCAACATTTCCATGCATAAGGCTACCAAAGGGAATGATTGTGACTGAAGGTTTTGACAAGCTGATATCAATGTTAAACTTCTCTTGTCTGACAAGGACAGAGTCATAGACACTGAATTTATCTAGAAACCTAAAAAGGTTACCCTTGTCTGAGGAATCAATGAACTGATTGGTAAATTGATCCTCCAACCATGAACTTGAAGAAACACCACAAGTCGATTCGTATGAGATTCTTCGAAAATGAGAAGACTGAGCAAGTACCAAGATATCGTCCAAATAAGGAAATACCAAAACCCTATTCTCTGATTACAGAAAGAAGGGCACCGAGAACCTTTGAAAAAAATTCTTGGAACTGAGGCTAGGCCAAACAGTAGAGCCACAAAACTGGTAATGCTTGTCTAAAACGAGAATCTCAGACACTAAAAGTGATCTGGATGAATCGGAATATGTAGATACACATCCTGTAAATCTATTGTAGACATAAAATGCCCTTGCTAAACAAAAGGCAGGATAGTCCTACAGTAACCATCTTGAATGTTGGTATCCTAACATAACGATTCAATAATGATAGATCCAGAACTGGTCTGAAGGAATTGACCTTCTTTGGTACAATGAAGAGATAAAATAAAACCCCAGCCCCTGTTCCAGAACTGGAACTGGCATAAATACTCCAGCCAACTCTAGATCTGAAACACATTTCAGAAATGCTGAGCCTTGCTGTGTCAACTGGGACACGGGAAAGAAAAGAATCTCTTAGCAGGAGGCCTTAACTTGAAGCCAATTCTGTACCTTTCTGAAACAATGTTTCTGAAACCAGAGATTAAGAACGGAATTGATCCAAATTTCTTTGAAGAAAACGTAATCTGCCCCATACCAGCTGAGCTGGAATAAGGGCCGCACCTTCATAGATACTTAGGAGCTGGCTATAGGTTTCTATAAGGCTTGGATATATTCCAAACTGGAAATAGTTTCCAAACTGATACCGCTCCTGAGGATGAAGGATCAGGCTTTTGTTCCTTGTTGTGAGGAAAGGAACGAAATTATTATTTACCCTGGAAAGAAAGGGAAAGCAAAGTTGACTTAGAAGACATGTCAGCATTCCAAGTTTAATCCATAAAGCTTTTCTAGCTAAAATAGCTAGAGACATATACCTGACATCAACTCTAATGATATCAAAAGATGGTATCACCAATAAAATTATTAGCATGTTATAGAATAATAATAATGCTATAAAATTATGATCTGTTACTTGTTGCGCTAAAGCTTCTAACCAAAAAGTTGAAGCTGCAGCAACATCCGCTAAAAATATAGCAGGTCTAAGAAGATTACCTGAACATAAGTAAGCTTTTCTTAGAAAAGATTCAATTTTCCTATCTAAAGGATCCTTAAATGAAGTACTATCTGCCATAGGAATAGTAGTACATTAGCAGGAGTAGAGACAGCCCCATAACCTTAGGGATTTTTGTCCCAAAAAACTCTAATCTGTCAGATGGCACAGGATATAATTTGCTTAAACGTCTAGAAGGAGTAAATAAATTACCCAAATTATTCCATTCCCTGGAAATTACTTCAGAAATAGCATCAGGGAGATAAAACACTTCTGGAATAACTACAGGAGATTTAAAAACCTTATTCAAACGTTTACATTTAGAATCAAGAGGACCAGAATCCTCTATTTCTAATGCAAATAACACTTCTTTAAGTAAAGAACAAATAAATTCCATCTTGAACAAATACAAAGATTTATCAGCATCAACCTCTGAGACAGAAACCTCTGAACCAGAAGAACCATTATCAGTATCAGAATGATGATGTTCATTTAAAAATTCATCTGAAAAAAAGAGAAGTTTTAAAAGACTTTTATGTATACTAGAAGGAGAAATAACAGACATAGCCTTCTTAATGGATTTAAAAAAATAAAATCTCTTATGTTATCAGGAACACTCTGAAAATTAGATGTTGACGGACAGCAACAGGTAATGTAACAGTACTAAAGGAAATTTTATCTGCATTAATAAGTTTGACATGACATGCAATACAAATAACAGCTGGAGAAAACAGATACCAAAAGTTTATAGCAGACTTAGCTTGGTAGCTCCAGCACTGTGCAGTGATTTTCCTGTAGTATCTTCTGACTCAGTTGCAACGTGGAACATCTTGCAATATGTAAAAGAAAAAAACAACATATAAAGCAAAATTGATCAAATTCCTTAAATGACAGTTTCAGGAATGGGAAAAAAATGCCAGTGAACAAGCTTCTAGCAACCAGAAGCAATAAATAATGAGACTTAAATAATGTGGAGACAAAAATGACGCCCATATTTTTTAGCGCCAAAAAAGACGCCCACATTATTTGGCGCCTAAATGCTTTTGGCGCCAAAAATGACGCCACATCCGGAACGCCGACATCTTTGACGCAAAATAACGTCAAAAAATGACGCAACTTCCGGCGACACGTATGACGCCGGAAACGGAAAAGAATTTTTGCGCCAAAAAAGTCAGCGCCAAGAATGACGCAATAAAATGAAGCATTTTCAGCCCCCGCGAGCCTAACAGCCCACAGGGAAAAAACAGAATTTATGTTTACCTGATAAATTTCTTTCTCCAACGGTGTGTCCGGTCCACGGCGTCATCCTTACTTGTGGGATATTCTCTTCCCCAACAGGAAATGGCAAAGAGCCCAGCAAAGCTGGTCACATGATCCCTCCTAGGCTCCGCCTACCCCAGTCATTCGACCGACGTTAAGGAGGAATAATAGCATAGGAGAAACCATATGGTACCGTGGTGACTGTAGTTAAAGAAAATAAATTATCAGACCTGATTAAAAAACCAGGGCGGGCCGTGGACCGGACACACCGTTGGAGAAAGAAATTTATCAGGTAAACATAAATTCTGTTTTCTCCAACATAGGTGTGTCCGGTCCACGGCGTCATCCTTACTTGTGGGAACCAATACCAAAGCTTTAGGACACGGATGAAGGGAGGGAGCAAATCAGGTCACCTAAATGGAAGGCACCACGGCTTGCAAAACCTTTCTCCCAAAAATAGCCTCAGAAGAAGCAAAAGTATCAAACTTGTAAAATTTGGTAAAAGTGTGCAGTGAAGACCAAGTCGCTGCCCTACATATCTGATCAACAGAAGCCTCGTTCTTGAAGGCCCATGTGGAAGCCACAGCCCTAGTGGAATGAGCCGTGATTCTTTCGGGAGGCTGCCGTCCGGCAGTCTCGTAAGCCAATCTGATGATGCTTTTAACCCAAAAAGAGAGAGAGGTAGAAGTTGCTTTTTGACCTCTCCTTTTACCTGAATAAACAACAAACACTAAAAAACTCTAAGCCATCTCCGTGGAGATGTTGCCTGTACAACGGCAAAGAGAATGACTGGGGTAGGCGGAGCCTAGGAGGGATCATGTGACCAGCTTTGCTGGGCTCTTTGCCATTTCCTGTTGGGGAAGAGAATATCCCACAAGTAAGGATGACGCCGTGGACCGGACACACCTATGTTGGAGAAAAGTCAAATTTTTGAGGTAAGAAAAAATATGATAATTCAATGCATAATCCCAAATATGAAACTGACTGTCTGGAAATAAGGAAAGTTGAACATTCTGAGTCAAGGCAAATAAATGTTTGAATACATATATTTAGAACTTTATAAATAAAGTGCCCAACCATAGCTTAGAGTGTCACAGAAAATAAGACTTACTTACCCCAGGACACTCATCTACATGTTTGTAGAAAGCCAAACCAGTACTGAAACGAGAATCAGTAGAGGAAATGGTAAATATAAGAGTATATCGTCGATCTGAAAAGGGAGGTAAGAGATGAATCTCTACGACCGATAACAGAGAACCTTATGAAATAGACCCCGTAGAAGGAGATCACTGCATTCAATAGGCAATACTCTCTTCACATCCCTCTGACATTCACTGCACGCTGAGAGGAAAACCGGGCTCCAACTTGCTGCGGAGCGCATATCAACGTAGAATCTAGCACAAACTTACTTCACCACCTCCCTTGGAGGCAAAGTTTGTAAAACTGATTTGTGGGTGTGGTGAGGGGTGTATTTATAGGCATTTTAAGGTTTGGGAAACTTTGCCCCTCCTGGTAGGAATGTATATCCCATACGTCACTAGCTCATGGACTCTTGTTAATTACATGAAAGAAATGAATTTATCAGGTAAGTAAAAAAGGGAGGTAGGAGATGAATCTCTACGACCGATAACCGAGAACCTATGAAATAGACTCCCGTTAGGGAAATCATCGTATTCAAATAAGTGATACTCCCTTCACGTCCCTCTGACATTCGCTGTACTCTGAGAGGAATCGGGCTTCAACAATGTTGAGAAGCGCATATCAACGTAGAAATCTTAGCACAAACTTACTTCACCACCTCCATAGGAGGCAAAGTTTGTAAAACTGAATTGTGGGTGTGGTGAGGAGTGTATTTATAGGCATTTTGAGGTTTGGGAAACTTTGCCCCTCCTGGTAGGATTGTATATCTCATATGTCACTAGATAATGGACTGTTGCCAATTACATGAAAAAAAGTGAATTTTTAACAAAATTAAACTTGACAAAAAAAATGTTTTTACTATAAACTGAAGAATGCGGTAAAAACGATACTGAGACAAAAATCACAAACACTTCAACACCTCAGCTGTCTGCTGAGGTGCCTACCTGCCCCACAACACAGGAGATAAGTCCCACTAGCAAAGCAGATGATCCGTAGAGCAGCAGGAAATGATTTGAGAACTGCTCCTAGAAATGCTTGTCTTTCTTATGAACCCAAGCGCTTCTAGTCGGCCTGTAACTGTCACCTCCGTAGATGCAAGAGAAATGGCATGTATTGCTAAAAATCTCACCACCCTTAGCTCCACTCCTCATGGGCGTCTCAAATTAATAATCCCCCGGTCGGTATTATTCAAGTTAAACCGCCGGGAGCAGTGGAACCGCCATAAAAATTTAACTACACAACATTCTCAGCCCCAGTGCCTGCTATGCTTTCTAATAGTCTCCTTCAGTAAGGAGAAATAAAAATGTCCCAAGAGAAGCAACCAAGTAAATAGTGCCCACTTTTTCTGAGTGATCCAGATATAAATAAAGTAAGCACTTACCTGATCAATGCCCGACAGCAAGGCATCTCACCCGGCTTGAGAGGTCATCTCCCTCCCATAGGCCTGTGGAACAAAAGAGACTGAGTATTTCCCCTCAGGTCTTCACAATTAGGGCAGCATAAAATCTATAAGAGGAGCAGTGAGAATTATGTCCCACCAGTTCTCATTGCTCTAAAGCCCCCACTGCTCTACTGAAGAGACTGATGTGGACTACGGCTACACCCTAGGACAAAGAAGCACAATCGAGCACCACTTTAAAAATAATAAACTCTTGATTGAAGAATCTAAAATAACACCTAACTTTACCACTTCCTAGCACTTAACGTAGGCAAAGAGAATGACTGGGTTGGGAGATATTTAACAGCTTTGCTGTGGTGCTCTTTGCTGCCTCCTGCAGGGCAGGAGTGGTATTCCCAATAGAAATTAAGATTATCCGTGGACTCATCGTGTCATTAAAAAGAAATAAAATGTTCAACTGAAAACCAATAATTGTTATTGATACTACATTCATTATTACAAATGGCAAATATTACACTAGCACAGCAGTATTTATTCTTTTCCCTCAAAAGAAAGGTTGTTCCAAAGTAAAACCAAACAAATTATACCATCCTATTTAAAGGGACAATCAAGTCCAAAAAAACCCTCATGATTTAAATAGGGCATGTATTTTTAAACAACTTCCCAATTTACTTTTATCACCAATTTTGCTTTGTTCTCTTGTTATTCTTAGTTAAAAGCTAAACCTAGGAAGTTCATATGCTAATTTCCTAGACCTTGAAGACTGCCTCTAATCTGAATGGATGTTGACCACTAGAGGGCATTAGGTTTATGTGTTTCATATACATAATATTGAGCTCATGCATGTGAAGTGACCTAGGAGTGAGCACTTACTGGCTAAAATGCAAGTCTGTCAAAAGAACTGAAATAAGGGGGCCGTCAGCAGAAGCTTAGATACAAGGTAATTACAGAGGTAAAACGTGTATTATTATAACTGTTGGTTATGCAAAACTGGGGAATGGGTAATAAAGGGATTATCTTTCCTTTTAAAGAACAAAAATTCTGGTGTTGACTGTCCCTTTGACGTGTCAAAAAAAAAAAAAAAAAAAAAAAAAAAAAAAAAAAAAACCAATCTGTCATTATAATTAACTAATTAGACCAAGTTGGAAAATAATTTGTCTTATTAGGTGACTGAAGAAAATGACAAGTGAAGGAAAACTTGCCATCTCAATATCTTCACCTGGATATTAAGAGATTGTATAAAATGTATTTTCAACCATGGCAGCTGGACACCCTAGTGCATTGGTTTTCAGACCTGTCCTCAAGCCTCCCTAACTGGCCAGGTTTTTGGGATTACCTTGAATGAGAGCAGGTAACATAACCAGGTTTTACCTGATCATTTTACCTGTGCTCCACTTCAGTAATCCATTAAATGAGGCCTGAGGACAGGTTTAAAAATCAGTGGCCTAGTGCGTCACAGAACCTGCTTGAGTCTCAGAATTCTGACCAGAGGAGATGTATGAGACTTATTAAAATAGATTAAAAAGAGTATGCTAAATAGTATAACTACTAAAGGGGAAAAAAAGAGGGTAGTTATTTTGTGGTATTTGCCTTTAACATAGGGCTATATTATTGGGATAAAACAGACTACAAGCTATATGCTGCACATCCCTAGTCCAGTTATCAAGTGGTAAAGGTTATGATTGCATAATCACAAAAACAAATTTAGAATTTTAAACACACATATGCTATTACAAGTTGACCGAGCTTTCTCCTAAATATATTCTGTTTATAATTCTTACAACAACAAAAAATCCATAAAGCAAAAAAACATACCTTGCTGAATGACTATGGAATCCAATCTCAGTTTCATCTCTGCACGCTCTACTATCCGTTCTTCAATAGTGTTGTCTGTGATAAACCTGAACACCCTCACAGTTTTTGTTTGACCAATTCTGTGTGCTCTATCCTATACATAAAAAAATAATGTCAGCTAATTATTACATGGTTAACAGAAGAATCAGTGAGTATACAGGAATCTAATATGTAAGTTAAAAAAAATAAATTAAAAAAAATATGGTTTCACCATATAAGCTCCATTATTGTAAAAACAAACAAAAAACAAAACTAAACACAAAACATGCTCCACTTTACTTTATTAGAACATTTCATTTTAAGACTAGTGACCCTGCCCTGCCGCCCTGTGTGTTTAAACCCCTAAACCCTCACTCCACCACCAAGAATTGGCAGATGCAAATCACTTCTGACACATTTGACCGGGTGATTGATTAGCCTCGCTCTCATGGGGGCATCTTGTGCAATGCTAAATATGTGGAACAAACGCACCCCATAATATGAAATGGAATGCAAATAGGATCACACCCACAAACTGAAAAAGCAAAAATTTATGCTTACCTGATAAATGTATTTATTTCTTGACACGATGAGTCCACGGATCATCATTAATTACTATTGGGAATATCACTCCTGCCCAGCACGAGGCAGCAAAGAGCACCACAGCAAAGCTGTTAAATATAAGTAAAGGAGAGAAAGGAAGCAACAAGGTGCAGGTGTCTGAAGTTTATAAAATACTAACCACCTGTCTAAATAACAGGGTGGCCCGTGGACTCATTGTGTCAAGAAATAAATTTATCAGGTAAGCATAAATTTTGGTTTCTTTCTAATGACACGATGAGTCCACGGATCATCATTAATTACTGTTGGGAATCAATACCCAAGTACACAGATAAGGGAGGGACAAGACAGGAAACCGAAAAGGAAGGCACCACTGCATGAAGAACCTTTCTCCCAAAAACGGCCTCAGCCGAGGAAAGAGTGTCAAATTTATAAAAGTTTGAAAAAGTGTGGAGAGGACCAAGTTGCAGCCTTGCAAATCTATTCCACAGAAGCTTCATTCTTGAATGCCCATGAGGAAGCAACAGCCCTCGTGGAATGAGCTGCAACACTCTCTGGAGGACACTGTCCAGCAGTTTCATAGGCAAAACGAATAATTACTCTTCATCCAAAAGGAAAGAGAAGTAGCCATAGCTTTCTGTCCCTTACGTTTTCCAGAGAAAACCACAAAGCAGAAGACGGACGAAAATCCTTAGTCGCCTGCAAGTAAAATTTTAAGGCACGTACCACGTCTAAATTGTGCAGAAGACGTTCCTTCTGAGAAGGATTAGGACATAAGGAAGGAACAACAATCTCCTGATTAATGTTCCTGTCAGAAACTACCTTAGGTAGAAAACCTAACTTTGTATGTACAACTACCTTATCCGAATGAAAAATAAGGTAAGGAGACTCATACTGCAATGCCGAGAGTTCTGACACTCTACGAGCAGAAGAAATAGCAACAAGAAACAAAACTTTCTAAGATAACAACTTAATATCTAAGGAATGCATAGGCTCAAACAGAGCCCCTCGAAGAACCTTAAGAACTAAATTAAGAAGTAACTAGTTTGAACACAGGCCTGGCAAAAAGATTGCACATCTGGTACGTCCGCCAGACGCTTGTGTAACAAAATAGACAAGGCAGATATTTGACCCTCTTGGAGAAAAGACAAAATTCTAGGAATCCTAACTCTACTCCAAGAGTAGCATTTGGATTCACACCAATAGATATATTTATGCCATATCTTGTAGTAATTTTTGCTAGTCACAGGGTTACGAGCCGAATCATGGTCTCTATGACCGATTCTGTAAAGCCCCACTTAGATAAAATAAAGCGTTCAATCTCCAAGCAGTCAGCTTCAGAGAAACTAGATTCGGATGAAGGAAGGGCCCTTGAAGTAGAAGAGCCTTCCTCTACGGAAGTCTCCAAGGTGGACGAGATGACATGTCCACTAGATCTGCATACCAAATCCTGCGAGGCCAAGCTGGTGCAATGAGGATCACTGACTCCTTCTCCTTCTTGATTCGAGCAATGACCCAAGGAAGAAGAGTGAACGGAGGAAATAGGGGGCGTCTCAGTACCGCCTGAGGGTCCCTGGACCTCGATCTGTACCGCGGAAGCTTGGCATTCTGACGAGATGCCATAAGATCCAATTCCGGCTGACCCTGAGAATCAGGCTGGAAAACACTTCCGAATGGAGTTCCCACTCCCCCGTGTGCAAGGTCTGCCTGCTCAGGAAGTCCGCCTCACAGTTGTCCACCCCTGGGATGTGGATCGCTGACAGACAAGAGTGGGTTTCCGCCCAAAGTAGTATTTTGGCTACCTCTTTCATTGCTAAGGAACTCTGTGTTTCTCCCTGATGATTGATGTAAGCCACTGAAGTTGTTGTACGACTGGAACCTGAAACTGGGCCAAGGCTAACTGAGGCCAGGCCAGAAGAGCATTGAAGATCGCTCTTAGTTCTAGAATGTTGATAGGTAGAACAGACTCTGAATGAGTCCAAACTCCCTGAGTCTTTAGGGAGCCCCAGACCACTCCCCATCCCAGAAGGCTGGCATCTGTTGTCACAATTACCCAAGAGGGTCTGCGAAAGCAGGTTCCCTGGGAGGGATGATCCTGAGACAACCACCATTGAAGAGAATCCCTTGTCTCCAGTTTCAGTAGAGTTTGTGGAGACAAATCCGCATAATCTCCGTTCCATTGACTGAGCATGTCTAGCTGCAGTGGTCTGAGATGGAAATGAGTGAACGGGATGATGTCCATTGCCGCTACCAACAGCCGGACTACCTCCATGCACTGAGCCACTGATGGCTGAGGAGCGGACTGAAGCGCTATGCAAGAATTGAAAATCTTTGATTTCCTGACTTCTGTCAGAAAAATCCTCATTGATAGGTAATCTATTATGGTTCCCAAGAAGGTTACCCTTGTATTTTGAACTAAGGAGATCTTTTCCAAATTTACCTTCCATCTGTGAGATCGCAGGAAGGATAACATTTCCGTGTGGGACCTTGATTGTTGAAAGGAGGGTGCCAGGACCAGGATGTCGTCCAGATAGGGTGACACTGCAATGCCCCGTAATCGAAGCACCGCCAACAGAAATCCCAGAATCTTTGAGAAAATCCCGGGAGCTGTGGCAAGACCGAAAGGAAGAGCTACGAATTGAAAGTGTTTGTCTAGAAAGGCAAACCATAGAAACTTGTGATGATCCCTGTGAATGGAAACATGCAGGTACGCGTCCTTTAAATCCACAGTTGTCATAAATTGACCCTTTTGGACCAAAGGAAGAATGGAACAGATAGTTTCCATCTTGAAGGACGGTACTCTGAGGAATTTGTTTAGACTCTTGAGATCTAAAATTGGTCTGAAGGTTCCCTCTTTTTTGGG
>NW_026511026.1:0-40000 GCF_027579735.1 Bombina bombina | reverse complement strand
CGGGACGTCTACATTTGAAGCATCCCTTCTTCTGTTTTAACCAACATTTGCTCTTTTTAGGCTTCATATCTGAGGGCGACAAATGGTTGCCCAAAGTTTTTGCTCTCCTAGGGATGAATTCACACCCTGTGTCCAGAATTTCTTTGATAATTGGATCAGAATACAGTGTGTATATATGTTGTGTGTGTGTGTATATATGTTGTGTGTGTGTATATATATGTGTGTGTGTATATGGTGTATGAGTGTGTATGGTGTGTCTGTGTATACATGTATGTGTGTGTATATATGTTGTGTGTGTGTGTATATATATGTGTGTGTGTGTATATATATGTGTGTGTGTGTATATATATGTGTGTGTGTGTATATATATGTGTGTGTGTATATATGGTGTATGAGTGTGTATGGTGTGTGTGTGTGTATATATGTTGTATGCGTGTGTATATATGTTGTGTGTGTGTATATATGTTGTGTGTGTATATATATGGTGTATGAGTGTGTATGGTGTGTGTGTGTATATATGTTGTGTGTGTGTATATATGTTGTGTGTGTGTATATATGTTGTGTGTGTGTATGTATATATGGTGTATGAGTGTGTATGGTGTGTGTGTGTATATATGTTGTATGTGTGTGTATATATGTTGTGTGTGTATATATGTTGTGTGTGCGTATATATGGTGTATGAGTGTGTATGGTGTGTGTGTGTATATATGTTGTATGTGTGTGTATATATGTTGTGTGTGTGTGTATATATATGTTGTGTGTGTGTATATATATGGTGTATGAGTGTGTATGGTGTGTGTGTGTATATATGTTGTATGTGTGTGTATATATGTTGTGTGTGTGTGTATATATATGTTGTGCGTGTGTGTATATATGTTGTGTTTGTGTGTATATATATGTGTGTGCGTATATATGGTGTATGAGTGTGTATGGTGTGTGTGTGTATATATGTTGTGTGTGTGTGTATATATGTTGTGTGTATATATGTTGTGTGTGTGTGTGTATATATATATATGTGTGTGCGTATATATGGTGTATGAGTGTGTATGGTGTGTGTGTGTGTATATATGTTGTGTGTGTATATATATATGTTGTGTGTGTGTATATATGTTGTGTGTGTGTGTGTGTGTATATGGTGTATGAGTGTGTATGGTGTGTGTGTGTATATATGTTGTGTGTGTGTGTATATATATATGTGTGTGTGTATATATGGTGTATGAGTGTGTATGGTGTGTGTGTGTATATATGTTGTGTGTGTGTGTATATATGGTGTATGAGTGTGTATGGTGTGTGTATATGTGGTGTATGAGTGTGTATGGTGTGTGTATATATGTTGTATGTGTGTGTATATATGTGTGTGTGTGTATATATGTTGTGTGTGTGTATATATATGTGTGTGTGTATATGGTGTATGAGTGTGTATGGTGTGTCTGTGTATACATGTTGTGTGTGTATATATGTTGTGTGTGTGTGTATATATATGTGTGTGTGTGTATATATGTTGTATGCGTGTGTATATATGTTGTGTGTGTGTATATATGTTGTGTGTGTGTATATATGGTGTATGAGTGTGTATGGTGTGTGTGTGTGTATATATGTTGTATGTGTGTGTATATATGTTGTGTGTGTGTGTATATATGTTGTGTGTGTGTATATATGTTGTGTGTGTGTATGTATATATGGTGTATGGTGTGTGTGTGTATATATGTTGTATGTGTGTGTATATATGTTGTGTGTGTGTATATGTTGTGTGTGCGTGTATATATGTTGTGTGTGTGTATATATGGTGTATGAGTGTGTATGGTGTGTGTGTGTATATATGTTGTATGTGTGTGTATATATGTTGTGTGTGTGTATATATGTTGTGTGTGTGTATATATGGTGTATGAGTGTGTATGGTGTGTGTGTGTATATATGTTGTATGTGTGTATATATGTTGTATGTGTGTGTATATATGTTGTGTGTGTATATATGTTGTGTGTGTGTGTATATATGTTGTGTGTGTGTGTATATATGTTGTGTGTGTGTATATATGGTGTATGAGTGTGTATGGTGTGTGTGTGTATATATGTTGTATGTGTGTATATATGTTGTGTGTGTGTGTATATATATATGTTGTGTGTGTGTATATATGGTGTATGAGTGTGTATGGTGTGTGTGTGTATATATGTTGTATGTGTGTGTATATATGTTGTATGTGTGTGTATATATGTTGTGTGTGTGTATATATATATATATATATATATATATGTGTGTGTGTATATATGGTGTATGTATATATGTTGTATGTGTGTGTATATATGGTGTATGAGTGTGTATGGTGTGTGTGTGTATATATGTTGTGTGTGTGTGTATATATGTTGTGTGTGTGTATGTGTATATATGTTGTGTGTATGTGTATATATGTTGTGTGTATGTGTATATATGTTGTGTGTATGTGTATATATGTGTGTGTGTGTGTATATATGTGTGTGCGTATATATATGTGTGTGCGTATATATGGTGTATGAGTGTGTATGGTGTGTGTGTATATATGTTGTGTGTGTGTATATATGGTGTATGAGTGTGTATGGTGTGTGTGTGTATATATGTTGTATGTGTGTGTATATATATATATATATGTGTGTGTGTGTATATATGGTGTATGTATATATGTTGTATGTGTGTGTATATATGTTGTGTGTGTGTATATATGTTGTGTGTGTGTGTGTATATATGTTGTGTGTGTGTGTATATATATGTGTGTGCGTATATATGGTGTATGAGTGTGTATGGTGTGTGTGTGTGTATATATGTTGTGTGTGTGTGTATATATGTTGTGTGTGTGTGTGTATATATATATATGTGTGTGCGTATATATGGTGTATGAGTGTGTATGGTGTGTGTGTGTGTATATATGTTGTGTGTGTGTGTGTGTATGAGTGTGTATGGTGTGTGTGTGTATATATGTTGTGTGTGTGTGTGTGTATGAGTGTGTATGGTGTGTGTGTGTATATATGGTGTGTGTGTGTGTGTATATGGTGTATGAGTGTGTATGGTGTGTGTGTGTATATATGTTGTGTGTGTGTGTGTATATGGTGTATGAGTGTGTATGGTGGGTGTGTGTATATATGTTGTGTGTGTGTGTGTATATGGTGTATGAGTGTGTATGGTGTATGAGTGTGTATGGTGTGTGTATAGTGTGGTGCGGGTATGTGTGTATATGGTGTATACACAGGCTGTCCTCATGCACACCGAGTAAGGGCAACAAACACAGCAACACCAGCTCTTAAAGACACTGCAGAAAAAATTTCACTAAAACAAATCTCATCGCAGAAAATGAAAAAAAAAGTTCTGCCTCTGGGGAGCGGGTGGGAGCCCCCAGATCTCCCTCCAGGTGGGCGAGTGCTAGCGACGGCTCTGAGCCGTCGTTAGCACCTGAGTGGGAAACTCTGCGACGGCTCAGAGCCGTCGTTAGCACTGAAAGGGTTAAAGGACCACTCAAGTCGAAATTCAACTTTATGATTTAATATAGCACCACCATTTTTAAACAACTGTCCAACTCACGTTCATTATTTAAATATGCACAATCTTTTCTAAACACACTTTCTGAGGCACCAGCTACTACTGAGCATGTGCAAGATTCAGACAATATACGTTTATGCATTTTGTGATTAGATATATGTAGAAATATGTATTTATGAATAAATAAAACATATTATTCTATGTGAAGAACATTGGAATGTGAAATAATGTTTTCATGTTAGGTTAGCACATATGAGAATATGCGATCGGGTTTGCGTGCGAGTAGGGTGTTTTTCTCCATTGACTTCTATGTGTTTATTGATTATGCTATTCTGTGCTTAGTGGTCCTTTAACCCCTTAATGACCAAGGACGTACGCCACACGTCCTCAAAAAAAAGACAGTTAATGACCGAGGACGTGTGGCGTACGTCCTTGGTCTGGAAAGCAGCTGGAAGCGATCCTGCACGCTTCCAGCTGCTTTCCGGTTATTGCAGTGATGCCTCGACATCGAGGCATCCTGCAATAACCCCCCTTGGCCATCCGATGCAGAGAGAGCCACTCTGTGGCCCTCTCTGCACCGGACATCGGTGGCCGGTATCGTTGGTGGGTGGGAGCAAGTCTGGGAGGCGGGTGGTCGGCCATCGATGTGCCAAATGGAGTGCGCGCGTGCACGGGGGGCGGCGGGCGGGCGCGTGCACGGGGCGGGAGCGGGAGGGAACCGCTGCACTACAGAAAATAAACTGGGAAAGTAAAACCAAATAAAGTTTTTAAAGCTGTAAATAAACAGCTAAGGGACCTGGAAGGGGTGGGGGGTTGATCTTGGGGGGGGGGGGAAGCTACACTACAGAAAAGATCATTTAAAAAAATAAAAAGGCACATTTTTTTTACTACACTGGGTACTGGCAGACAGCTGCCAGTACCCAAGATGGCGCCCATTAAGCAGAGGGGGAGGGTTAGAGAGCTGTTTGGTGGGGGATCAGTGAGGCTGGGAGCTAAGGGGGGATCCTACACAGCAGCATATGTAAATATGCTAAAAAAAACACAAAAAAAGCCCAAATATAGCTTTTATTTTAGTACTGGCAGAGTTTCTGCCAGTACTTAAGATGGCGGGGACAATTGTGGGGTGGGGAGGGAAGAGAGCTGTTTGGGAGGGAGGATCAGGGGGTCTCATGTTTCAGGTGGGAGGCTGAGCTCTACACTAAAGCTAAAATTAACCCTGCAAGCTCCCTACAAGCTACATAATTAACCCCTTCACTGCTAGCCATAATACACGTGTGAAATGCAGCGGCATTTGGCGGCCTTCTAATTACCAAAAAGCAACGCAAAGCCATATATGTCTGCTATTTCTGAACAAAGGGGATCCCAGAGAAGCATTTACAACCATTTGTGCCATAATTGCACAAGCTGTTTGTAAATGATTTCAGTGAGAAACCTAAAATTGTGAAAAATTTAACGTTTTTTTTAATTTGATCGCATTTGGCGGTGAAATGGTGGCATGAAATATACCAAAATTGGCCTAGATCAATACTAGGGGTTGTTCTACTACACTACACTAAATCTAAAATTATCCCTAAAGGCTCCCTACATGCTCCATAATTAACCCTTCCACTGCTGGGCATAATACACGTGTAGTGGCGCAGTGGCATTTAGCAGCCTTCTAATTACTAAAAAGCAACGCCAAAGCCATATATGTCTGCTATTTCTGAACAAAGGGGATCCAGAGAAGATTTTACAACCATTTAAGCCATAATTGCACAAGCTGTTTGTAAATAATTTCAGTGAGAAACCAAAAGTTTGTGAAATTATTAGTAAAAAAATGAACGATTTTTTGTATTTAATCGCATTTGGCGGTGAAATGGTGGCATGAAATATACCAAAATGGGCCTAGATGAATACTTTGGGATGTCTACTAAAAAAAAATATATACATGTCAATGGATATTCAGGGATTCCTGAAAGATATCAGTGTCCCAATGTAACTAGCGCTAATTTTGAAAAATAATGGTTTGGAAATAGCAAAGTGCTACTTGTATTTATGGCCCTATAACTTACAAAAAAAGCAAAGAACATGTAAACATTGGGTATTTCTAAACTCAGGACAAAATTTAGAAACTATTTAGCATGGGTGTTTTTTGGTAGTTGTAGATGTGTAACAGATTTTGGGGGTCATAGTTAGAAAAAGTGTGTTTTTTTCAATTTTTTCCTCATATTTTATATTTTTTTTTATAGTAAATGATAAGATATGATGAAAATAATGGTATCTTTAGAAAGTCCATTTAATGGCGAGAAAAACAGTATATAATATGTGTGTGTACAGTAATGAGTATAAAAACGGTATATAATATGTGTAGGTACAGTAATGAGTATATAAACGGTATATAATATGTGTGTGTACAGTAATGAGTATAAAAACGGTATATAATATGTGTGTGTACAGTAATGAGTATAAAAACGGTATATAATATGTGTGGGTACAGTAAATGAGTATATAAACGGTATATAATATGTGTGGGTACAGTAAATGAGTAAGAGGAAAATTACAGCTAAACACAAACACCGCAGAAATGTAAAAATAGCCTTGGTCCCAAACGGACAGAAAATGGAAAAGTGCTGTGGTCATTAAGGGGTTAAAGGGACACTGAACCTAATTTTTTTTTCTTTCATGATTCAGATAGAGCATGTAATTTTAAGCAACTTTCTAATTTACTCCTATTACCAAATTTTCTTTGTTCTCTTGGTATATTTATTTGAAAAGCAAGAATGTAAGTTTAGATGCCGGCCCATTTTTGGTGAACAACCTGGGTTGTCCTCGCTGATTGGACAGCAGCATTAAACAAGTGCTGTCCAGGGTTCTGAAGCAAAAATTGGCTGTCACCTTAGCTTAAATGTCTTCTTTTTCAAATAAAGATAGCAAGAGAACGAAGAAAAATGTATAATAGGAGTAAATTAGAAAGTTGCTTAAAATTGCATGCTCTATCTGAATCCCAAAAGAAAAAAAATTTGGTTCAGTGTCCCTTTAAGTAAAAGTAAGAAGATATATACTTAGACCATGAGATGCTGCCGGTTTTGGAGTCAGCATATGTTAACCCCATCTGGGCTGGGTGTAATATGGTTTCATATTTGGGGCCCTTGGTTTTTATCCACTGTTCTCCCTGTTTGGTTGGGCTCCCAGTGTATCGTATGTCCCTTTTTTTTATGGAGAAATCAGTCCACCTATGATGTGTATTTCTGTGAGTGGTTTCTTAAAATCTCCAAAATTCTACTAATGAAAGATATTTTTTTTTATAACCAACAAATATCCTTAAACGCAAGGTGGTACTTATCGTCAATATATATAATAATATTTTGCTTATAATGGGTAATTTCCCAAATCGGTAATGTATTTTATTTCCACAGAATAAAATCTGCTATTAGGGTCTTTAACGTGTATGTGTGTGTAGAAAAACAAAATGTTATCACCTTAAACTCAAAAATGACTCCCCCTTCTTTAAAGAGATATTAAACCCCATTGTTTTCTTTCATGATTCAACTTGAACATGCAATTTTAAGCAACTTTCTAATTTACTCCAATTATCAATTTTTCTTTATTTGGAAAAGTAGTTATGTAAGCTAAGGAGCCGGCCCATTTTTGGTTCAGCAGCTTGGCTAGGGCTTGCTGATTGGTGGCTACATTTAGCCACCAATAAGCAAGTGCAACCCAGATTCTGAATAAAAAATGGGTCGGCTCTTAAAGGGTCAGTAAAGTTTAATAACTTAAATTGCATAAAATCGATGTTAATATAATACTAAAACAAAGTAATATACAAAAATTGTATTTAAAAATGTTTGTTATATTAATTTTTTAACTTGCATTACTAACTGATAACCGTTAAACATCCATCATTCCGCCTCCCTATCAGGGAGTGATTTCTGATTGATAGTGCAGCCCACATGACGACAATTACCTCCCACATAAGCTCGCACTGCCGCGCGGCAGGTGCATACAGCGTGCACAATGCGTCATTTCTGCAGAGCCATCTCAACCTCTGTAGACAGACGTGCGCGCTCATAAAGCAAATCTACAGCGCAATCGGTATCCATTGCATTGGAGTAAGGTTTGAGGCATATATCTACACACCAAGTTACTTACATAGCGCTTATCTAGTACAGGTGGTATGTTTAAAAAGGCAAAGATTTTTTTTAAAGTTTGCCGTCTCTTATAGCTTAGATTCCTGCTTTTCAAATAAAGATACCAAGAGAACGAAGACATTTTTTTTTATAATAGGAGTAAATTAGAAAGTTGCTGCTCTATCTGAATCATGAAAGTTTAATTTTGACTTTAGTGTCCCTTTAATATCTCAGGTGATTTAAATTCATAGACAGAACATACAATTTTTAAAAAATGTACAATTTACTTCTCATAACAAAATTGCTTCGCTCCCATGGTATTCTTTGTTGAAGAGATACCTAGGTAGCATCTGGATCACTAAATGACAGGAAATAGTGCTGCCATCTAGTACTCTTGCAAATGGATCACATTCTTGCAAAACTGCTGCCATATAATGCTACAGAAATGGGACGGCTCCTAAGCTCACGTCCCTGCTTTTCAACAAAAGATCCCTAGAGAACAAAGAAAGGTCAATAACAGAAGTAAATCAGAAAGTTGTTTAAAATTGCATGTTCTATCTGAATAATAAAAGAAAAAAATGGGGGGGTTTCTGTCCCTTTAATTTGCCTTTGGCCACTGCCAAGGAGACAAACTAAATAACATTCAAGCAGTATTTTGATACAATTTCAGTTTTAAATGCTTTGAAAAAAAAAACATTTATTTTGAAGCAGATATTTTGCAATGTATTACTTAATCATGACTATACATTATGCATATAAAAACACATATAACGTGTCCCTTTAATCATGACTATACATTATGCATATAAAAACACATATAACGTGTCCCTTTAATCATGACTATACATTATGCATATAAAAACACATATAACGTGTCCCTTTAATCATGACTATACATTATGCATATAAAAACACATATAAACGTGTCCCTTTAATCATGACTATACATTATGCATATAAAAACACATATAACATGTCCCTTTAATCATGACTATACATTATGCATATAAAAACACATATAACATGTCCCTTTAATCATGACTATACATTATGCATATAAAAACACATATAACATGTCCCTTTAATCATGACTATACATTATGCATATAAAAACACATATAACATGTCCCTTTAATCATGACTATACATTATGCATATAAAAACACATGTGTCCCTTTAATCATGACTATACATTATGCATATAAAAACACATATAACATGTCCCTTTAAATGTAGTGCTCACCACCCCCCTTCCCCCTGCAAATAAAGGAACCAGACCACTTTAGATTGCATAAAAAATGCATCTCCCCACTAAGTAATAAAAACCTCTCCAAAGCAAGCGACAAACAACATTAGATATCATTTAAAGGGGCGTCCCAGCCAAAACTGAAACGTACATAAGTGCATTTTTGCAATATAAGTGGATTAGTAGAAAACTTTAATAAAAGCCATTACTGTTTTCTGTGCATGTTTAACGTATCCGCATTTGAAACCGTGCGTCTTGCTCAGATGGCCAGAGGCGCCTTGTATTACATTGGGGATGACTAAATCATATGATACAAGCACTGCCAGCAGACAAAGCATATTTAGATATGCTTCACATGCACAATAAGAGCTTTCTAGTATTTGTGCAAGCACAAACTTATTGCAAGAATGCTTCTACTCAAACTGAAATGAACTGATATGAATTTGCATTCTAGCCGAGGAGTCCCCTTTATTTTGCCTACAAATAAATCCATTTTAATATTCTTCATATCAACAAAACTTACCAAAACACTGACAGCTAGGTATCTTTTGCTGAAAAGTATATCTAGGTAGGCTCAAGGAGCAGCAACACACTACTAGGCGCTCGCTGCCGATTCGTGGCTGCTCTTCATTGGCTCCCCCTTTTTGTCCAGCTAGCTCCCAGTAGTGTATTGCTGCTCTTCCAACAAAGGATACCAAGAGAATGAAGCAAATTTGATAATAAAAGTACGTTAGAAAGTTGTTTAAAAATTGCCTGATCTATCTAAGTAGTGAAAGAAAAATCTAAAGGTTTGTGTCCTTTTAATCTAACCAAAAAAGGGCATCTAATGACTGGTTATTAATAGGTAACATTAACCCCTTAATGACAACTGACGTACCAGGTACGTCATGCATTAACAAGCAGTTAATGACAATGGACGTACCTGGTACGTCAGTTGTCCTAAGAGAGTGCTGGAAGCGATCGCAATCGCTTCCAGCAGCTCTCAGGGTATTGCAGTGATGCCTCCATATGGAGGCATCCTGCAATACCTTTTTAGAAGACCTTGATGCAGAGAGATCCACTCTGTGGCCCTCTCTGCACCGGTAGCGATGGTGCCGGTTCGTTGGTGGGTGGGGAGCGTAACAGGGAGGCTGTGTGGGCGGCCCATTGCTACCCGGCATCCGGTTCCTAGAAGTGCAATGTGCACGCCGGGTGCGGGCTCCTCTTGAGCGCGCGTGCGCGCAGGCACATTAGCTGGCCCACTGACACCATTGAGGAGGGAAGAGGGGGGGGGGGGAAAGATTTTTAAAAAAAATAATATAAAAGGATCTGGGGAGGGGAAGGGGGATAGGGGTATTGTGGGGGGCTGCTACACTACAGAAAACATAAAAAAAAGCAAAAGAGCAAAAATACTTTTGTTTTTGGGGCAAAATGGGTACTGGCAGACAGCTGCCAGTACCCAAGGATGGCCGCAATTTACATAGGGGGGAGGGTTAGAGAGCGGGGGGGGGGGGATCATGGAGGTTGGGGCTAAGGCAGGAGTCCATCACAGCTAAAATATTTTATTTTTTTTTATAAAAAAAAAAAAAAAACTCCTTTTATTTAGTACTGGCAGACTTTCTGCCAGTACTCAAGATGGCGGGGACATTTGTGGGGTGGGGGAGGGGAAGAGAGCTGTTTGTGGAGGGATCAGGGGGTGGGATGTGTCAGGTGGGAGGCTGATCTCTACCCTAAAGCTAAAATTAACCCTGCAAGCTCCCTACAACCTACCTAATTAACCCCTTCACTGCTGGGCATAATTTACCGTGTTGGTGCGCAGCAGCATTTAGCGGCCTTCTAATTACCAAAAAGCAACGCCAAAGCCATATATATATGCTATTTCTGAACAAAGGGGATCCCAGAGAAGCATTTACAACAATTTGTGCCATAATAGCACAAGCTGTTTGTAAATAATTTCAGTGAGAAACCTAAAATTGTGAAAAATGTAAGTTTTTTTTTTATTTGCTCGCATTTGGCGGTGAAATGGTGGCATAAAATATACCAAAATGTGCCTAGATCAATACTTTGGGTTGCCTTCTAACAAAAAATATATACATGTCAAGGATATTCAGGTATTCCTGACAGATATCAGGGTTCCAATGTAACTAGCGCTAATTTTGAAAAAAAGTGGTTTGGAAATAGCAAAGTGCTACTTGTACCCTATTGCCCTTTAACTTGCAAAAAAAAGCAAAGAACGTGTAAACATTAGGTATTTCTAAACTCAGGACAAAATTTAGAAACTATTTAGCATGGGTGTTTTTTGGTGGTTGTAGATGTGTAACAGATTTTGGGGGTCAAAGTTAGAAAAAGTGTGTTTTTTTCCATTTTTTTCCCTCATATTTTATTATTTTTTTTGTAGTAAATTATAAGATATGATGAAAAGAATGGTATCTTTAGAAAGTCCATTTAATGGCGAGAAAACGGTATTATAATATGTGTGGGTACAGTAAATGAGTAAGAGGAAAATTACAGCTAAACACAAACACCGCAGAAATGTAAAAATAGCCATTGTCATTAAGGGTAAGAAAATTGAAAAATGGTCCGGTCATTAAGGGGTTAAAGGGATATTAAACCAACATTTTTTTCTTACATGATTCAGCTTGAACATGCAATTTTAAGCAACTTTCTAATTTACTCCTATTATCAACTTTTCTTCGCTCTCTTGCTATCTTTATTTGAAAAGCAGGAATGTAACGCTTAGGAGCCGGCTCATTTTAGGTTCAGCACCCTGGATAGCACTTGCTTATTGGTGGCTACATTTAGCCACCAATCAACAAGCGCAACCCAGGTGCTGAATAAAAAATGGGCCGGTTCCTAAGTGTTACATTCCTGCTTTTCAAATAAAGATAGCAAGAGAACGAAGAAAATGATAATAGTAGTAAATTAGAAAGTTGCTTAAAATTGCTGCTCTATGTGAATCATTAAAGAAACAAATTGGGTTTAGTGTCCCTTTAATGATTGAAATCCAAAAGACTGGATGACCTGTGAATATCGAAATGTAAAAATCAAAATGAATAAATGAACCATAAATAGTAACAAAATCATATGTGATCAAAAACGTAAAATGTGCATGTAAATAAAGCTGTGCACGTGTAATCCAAATGAAATAAAGTTCGTCTCTATCTGTACACCAGTGTTTAATATGCACATTATAGGAGTAAGCTTTATTAAATAACTAGTCCTAAAGCCCGTTCACACGGGCCATTTTTTGCATTACAGTGGTCCCACCCCTGGCGTTCTCTCCCTCCCACTCTCTTTTGCTTTCTCTCTCCCCCTCTCTTTTGCGCTCTCTCCCCCTCTCTCTCTCCATCTCCCCCTCTCTCTCGCTCCCCTCTCTCTCTCGCTCCCCTCTCTCTCTCCCCCCTCTCTCCCCCCTTTCTCTCTCTCTCCCCTCTCTCTCTCCCCTCTCTCTCTATCTCACCCCTCTCTCTCTCTCTCTCTCTCTCCCCTCTATCTCTCTCTCCCCCCCTCTCTCTCTCGCCTCCTCTCTCTCGCCTCTCTCTTTCTCTCTCCCCTCTCTCTGTCTCTCTCTCCCCCTCTCTCTCTCTCTCTCTCTCCCCTCTCTCTCTCCCCTCTCTCTCTTTCTCCCCCTCTCTCCTCTCTCTCTCCCCCCTCTGTCTCTCCTCTCTCTCTCTCTTGCCCCTCTATCTCTCCCCCCTCTCTCTCTCCCCCCCCCCTCTGTCTCTCCCCCCCCCTCTCACTCTCCCCTCTCTCTGTGTCTCTCCTCTCTCTCTCTCCCCTCCCCCCCCTCTCTCTCCCTCTCCCCCCCTCTCTCTCCCTCTCCCTCTCCCCCCCTCTCTCTCTCTCCCCCCTCTCTCTCTCCCTCTCATTCTCTCTCTCCTCTCTTTCTCTCTCCCTCTCCCCCCTCTCTCTCTGTCTCTCTCTCTCCCTCTCCCCCTCTCTCTTTCCCCTCTCTCTCTCCCCCTCTCTCTCCCCCCTCATCTCCCCCCCTCTCTCCACATCTCCCCCCTCTCCCCACATCTCTCCCCATCTCCCCCATCTCTCCCCATCTCCCCCCTCTCTCCACATCTCCCCCCTCTCTCCACATCTCCCCCCTCTCTCCAATTCTCCCCCCTCTCTCCACATCTCCCCCCACACTCCACATCTCCCCCTCTCCCCACATCTCTACCCTCTCTCCACATCTCCCCCCTCTCTCCACATCTCCCCCCCCTCTCCCCACATCTCTCCCCTCTCTCCACATCTCTCCCCTCTCTCCACATCTCCCCCCTCTCTCCACATCTCCCCCCTCTCTCCACATCTCCCCCCCTCTCTCCACATCTCCCCCCTCTCCCCACATCTCTCCCCTCTCTCCACATCTCCCCCCCTCTCTCCACATCTCCCCACATCTCTACCCTCTCTCCACATCTCCCCCCTCTCTCCACATCTCCCCCCTCTCCCCACATCTCTCCCCTCTCTCCACATCTCCCCCCTCTCTCCACATCTCCCCCCTCGCTCCACATCTCCCCCCTCTCTCCACATCTCCCCCCTCTCCCCACATCTCCCCCCTCTCCCCACATCTCCCCCCTCTCCCCACATCTCCCCCCTCTCTCCACATCTCCCCACATCTCTCCCCTCTCTCCACATCTCCCCCCTCATTCCACATCTCCCACATCTCTCCACATCTCCCCCCTCACTGCACATCTCCCCACATCCCTCCACCCTCTCTTGAGCTGTTTGAGCTCTCTCCACGGCCCTTCACGGGCCTTCACGCTAGGCTCCGCCCCCTTCACGGGCTTTCACGTTAGGCCCCGCCCCCTTCACGATCGGCCCCGCCCACTTCTGCTCGGCGCAGTCGGCAGAACAGGTAGGGACTTAGGCCAGTGTGTTTGTCCGCGTGCTGTCTCTACTGCGCATGACAGCTTCGGACAAACACACTTGGCCTTTTATAGTATAGGATGTAAATAATAAAAACTGGTGTACAGGTGCAAACACACTTTATTTCATTTGGATTAGATATGGAGCTGTAACGGCGTATTCGCGGATGAGCAGTCAAAAACCTTGTGTAAATGATGGAAAAATGATTCCGTAGAAATTTGCTACCAGCTTTAAAGGGACAGTCTACACCAGAATTTTTATTGTTTTAAAAGATAGATAATCCCTTTATTACCCATTTCCCAGTTTTGCATAACCAACACAGTTATATAAATATACTTTTAACCTCTGTGATTATCTTGTATCTAAGCATCTGCAAACTGACCCTTTTTTCAGTTCTTTTGACAGACTTGCAGACTAGCCAATCAGTGCCTGCTCCCAGATAACTTCTCGTGCACGAGCACAGTGTTATCTATATGAAATACATGAACTAACACCCTCTAGTGGTGAAAAACTGTTAAAATGCATTCTGAAAGAGGTGGCCTTCAAGGTCTAAGAAATTAGCATATGAACCTCCTAGGTTAAGGTTTCAACTAAGAATACCAAGAGAACAAAGCAAAATTGGTGATAAAAGTAAATTGGAAAATTGTTTAAAATTACATGCTCTATCTGAATCATGAAAGTTTATTTTGGCCTAGACTGTCCCTTTAACTGTGCAGGCGTGCATCTACATGGCAACTTTAAAGGGATTCTAAACCCAAATTATTCTTTCATGATTCAGATAGAGAAGCAATTTTAAGCAACTTTCTAATTTACTGCTATTATCCATTTTTCTTCGTTCTCTTGCTATCTTTATTTGAAAAAGAAGGCATCTACGCTAAAGAGACAATTTTTGGTTCAGTGGTCTGAACAGCACTTGTTTATTGCTGGGTGCATTTAGCCACCAATCAGCAAGCACAACCCAGGTTGTGAACCAAAAATGGGCTGGCTTCTAAACTTACATTCTTGCTTTTCAAATAAAGATAGCAAGAGAACGAAGAAAAATGATAATAGGAGTAAATTAGAAAGTTGCTCTATCTGAATCATGAAAGGAAAAAATTGGGTTAATGATTGAAATCCAACAGACTGGATGACCTGTATATTCCTAAGAACAGATCCACACAGATGTTTGTGATTTACCAGACTTGTGTGTACCAAACGGCTCATGTCCCAGCCTTGTATAGACACAGGCATATTTGTTATTGCACAAAATAAATATACAATTGCTTCTGACACCAATGCTTTGCAGTACTATCCTGTGTGCATAAGGCAGCATGTTTAACATGTAGGTGCTTGCTAACCTAACCAACAGGCGCTCGCACTAAGCCTCGTACACACACACCCTCACAATATCACCGAACTGCACACACTCTCAGTCTGGGGATCTCTGATATCATAAGCACACATCCACTGGTAATGTCACTGATTATATACACATCCACTGGTAATGTCACTGATTATATACACATCCACTGGTAATGTCACTGATTATATACACATCCACTGGTAATGTCACTGAATATTATATACACATCCACTGGTAATGTCACTGAATATTATATACACATCCACTGGTAATGTCACTGAATATTATATACACATCCACTGGTAATGTCACTGAATATTATGTGCACATCCACTGGTAATGTCACTGAATATTATGTGCACATCCACTGGTAATGTCACTGATTATATACACATCCACTGGTAATGTCACTGATTATATACACATCCACTGGTAATGTCACTGATTATATACACATCCACTGGTAATGTCACTGAATATTATGTACACATCCACTGGTAATGTCACTGATTATATACACATCCACTGGTAATGTCACTGATTATATACACATCCACTGGTAATGTCACTGATTATATACACATCCACTGGTAATGTCACTGATTATATACACATCCACTGGTAATGTCACTGAATATTATGTGCACATCCACTGGTAATGTCACTGATTATATACACATCCACTGGTAATGTCACTGATTATATACACATCCACTGGTAATGTCACTGATTATATACACATCCACTGGTAATGTCACTGAATATTATGTGCACATCCACTGGTAATGTCACTGATTATATACACATCCACTGGTAATGTCACTGATTATATACACATCCACTGGTAATGTCACTGAATATTATGTACGCATCCACTGGTAATGTCACTGAATATTATGTGCACACACGCTGGTGAAATTACCAAGCTTTGAACGCACACAGATATTAGTGATGTCACTGAACCTTATATGCACACTGATACTGGTGATGTCACTGAACCTTGTATGCACACTGATGCTGGTGATGTCACTGAACCTTGTATGCACACTGATGCTGGTGATGTCACTGAACCTTATATGCACACTGATACTGATGTGTCACTAAAACTTGTATGCACAATGATGCTGGTGATGTCACTGAATATTATGCCCATTGATGCTGGTGTCACTGAACCTTGTATGCACACTGATGCTGATGATATCACTGAACCTTGTATGCACAATGATGCTGGTGATGTCAATGAACCTTGTATGCACAATGATGCTGGTGATGTCCATGAACCTTATATGCACACTGATGCTGGTGATGTCACTGAACATTATATTCACACTGATGCCGTCACTGAACCTTATATGCACGCTGATGATGTCACTGAACCTTATATGCCCACTGATGCTGGTGTCACTGAACCTTATATGCACACTGATGCTGATGATGTTACTGAGCCTTATATGCACACTGATGCTGATGATGTTACTGAGCCTTATATGCACACTGATGCTGATGATGTCACTGAACCTTGTATGCACACTGATACTGATGTGTCACTGAACCTTGTATGCACACTAATGCTAGTAATGTCACTGAACCTTGCATGCACAATTATGCTGTTGATGTCACTGAACCTTATATGCACACTGATGCTTATGTGTCACTGAACCTTGTATGCACACTGATGCTGGTGACATCACTGAACCTTATATGCACACTGATTATGATAATGTCACAACCTTGTATGCACACTGATGCTGTCACTGAACCCTGTATGTACACTGATGCTGATGTGTCACTGAACCTTGTTAGCACACTGATGCTGATGTGTCACTGAACCTTATATGCACACTGATGCTGATGATGTCACTGAACCCTGTATGCACAATGATGCTGGTAATGTCACTGAACCCTGTATGCACACTGATGCTGGTAATGCTACTGAGCCTTGTATGCACACTAATGCTGATGATGTCACTGAACCTTGTTAGCACACTGATGCTAGTAATGTCACTGAGCCTTGTATGCACACTGATGCTGATGATGTCACTGAACCTTTTATGCACAATGATGCTGATGATGTCACTGAACCTTGTTTGCACACTGATGCTAGTAATGCCACTGAGCCTTGTATGCACACTAATGCTGATGATGTCACTGAACCTTGTATGCACAATGATGCTAGTAATGTCACTGAACCCTGTATGCACACTGATGCTGATGATGTCACTGAACCTTGTTTGCACACTGATGCTGATGTCACAGGCAGTGCCACCTGTCTATGCTATATATGACACATTTGAATAAATAATTATACTACATAACCTAAAGTAGCTATGACTAAAATAATAATTTGCTTAAATTTATATTACAACACACTGCACAGAAGTTTCCCCATTCCAGGGCCCTTTTATTCTTTATATTGCACCTTGTCTGCAGCACTAATGTCACTTGCACACATATAGGTCCCAGTGATGCCACAAGTGCACCAGGTGCTGACAAGGGTGACACAGTCACTAACGTTCTAATGCACAGAGCTGATGTCACACAGGTGCCGCACACTACCAGCAGTGGCACCACAATCAGTGACATCATCACGGCCATCTGTGAGTAGCCTGCTCCTTGTGACATCACCGGGGGGAACCACCCTGCACCCTACCCCGCCGTTATACCCCTTCCGAATCTCTCACCTCTCGGGGGCTCCATACCACTCGTTCTATCGCTCCCTCTTCCCGTGATCCCAGCGCAGCAGCACGTCCGAACCGGGGCGGGATCTGACGTCATTTCCGGAACCTCCCCTCACACCGGCGGTAACTATGGTAACTGCGCGAGCGCCGTGACAGTGCCAGTAGTAATAGAGTGATTGATGAGGGATCTCCCGTGCTGCTGAGTACTAATGTTACCTCAAGACGCGAACTCTGTGCGAAATATGTGTCACTGGCACATTCAGTTACTGTGGTACTAATGTATAAATAATATAAATATATATCTAACAGATGGCCAGTACTGTCTGTAATACACCCACGGTGCACGGTGTAATACAATACAAGGAGGCACTGGGATCATGTAACAGGCAGTATATAGCAGGGATAGATTAGATAGATGATAGCTAGGTAGGTAGATTATAGATTGTATAGATGATTGAGTATAGATATATAGATGATAGAGATATAATTGATAGATATATGATTGATAGATTATAGATAATAAATAGATGATAGATATATGATTGATAGATTATAGATGATATATGATTGATAATAGATTATATATATGATTGATAGATATATGATAGATTATAGATAATAGTTAGATGATAGATATATGATTGATAGATAATAGATAGATATATCATAGATAGATTATAGATAATACATAGATGATAGATATATGATAGATATAGATAATACATAGATGATAGATATATGATTAGACAGATTATAGATATATTGATGATTAATAGATAAATAAATGATAGGTATATGATAGACAGATATACGATAGATTGATAGTAGATAGATATAGCATAAAATACTACAGCCTTAAGAGACAACAGCTTCTCCCCTTATAAAATACCACATATGCTGAGATAAATATACAATTTCACAAGTACAAGGAACCCCACATGTGACAGAAAGTTGGCCAAATAAAGTATACTGAGGTAAAATAAATATTAAGATACAATCTTTTTTGTGACAGATATGTAATTTTGGTGTCATATTTTTCATAGTTTTACAGAGATTAGCTAAATAATTTATAAAATGCCACCTGGACACTTGTGGTTAGGGTTGGGAGGTGTCCAGTATTTAAAGGGACACTGAACCCAATTTTTTTTCTTGTGTGATTCATATAGAGCAAGCAATTTTAAGCAACTTTCTAATTTACTCCTATTATCAATTTTTCTTTGTTCTCTTGCTTTCTTTATTTGAAAAAGAAGGCATCTAAGCTAAGGAGCCAGCCAATTTGTGGTTCAGAACCATGGACAGCAGTTGTTTATTGGTGCTGTCCAATCAGCAAGGACAACCCAGGTTGTTCACCAAAAATGGGCCGGCATCTAAACTTAAATTCTTGATTTTCAAATAAAGATACCAAGAGAATGAAGAAAAATTGATAATATTAGTAAATTAGAAAGTTGCTTAAAATTGCATGCTCTATCTGAACCATGAAAGGAAAAATTTGGGTACAGTGTCCCTTTAACTGGACAGCCCATTTATTTTGTAGGTTGTCCAGTAAAATCTTCACAAAAATACTGGGTTCTTAAATGAGTGTTAGATAATGTAAAAGGCCTCCTATACTTCAATGCATTACAAATATGGAGCAGAATGATGTGAGGAGCAGCAAGGGGATAAAATCACTACATGAATTACTAACATTCAAAAAAGGTAAAATGATTGATTAGAATGTTACTGGCATGACTGACTGATTTGTTGCAAAAAATATACATAATGGGATTAAGAGTGTAGGCATTTGCAGGAGCATAGTGTGACCCCACCTACCACTGTGACCAGTCACCTACAGATTGTCTAGTATTTTTGTAGAGGACAGCTGGCATCCTTACTGGTGGTATGTGGGGGTCATACAATAGCCCCCAAGAAAAACTCTACCTTAGGCTCTACCCTTCACCCAACCATATATCATTTGCAATCAGGGCTGGCTCAACCATGGGACCCAGGCAGCACTTGACAAGGGGCAGCACTTCAGTGGCTGTCAGTCACTGTCAGACCCAGACTTCTCCTATCCTCTGTCACCGTAAGGGAAGTCGCAGGCTCTCAGCAGCATAACCTTATACACAAAGACACAGAACTGGTCAGGGGCGATATTCAAAGTGGGAGAAGTGCAACGTATTGCACAATAGTGTATAAGCATTGGTTGCATACAGGTCGGTAGGCAGACTTAGTAAGGTCAAAGGCCAGGCTAGTAGGTTAATATTGTATTCGGTAAAGTTACTACTGGGAGGGGGCGTCATTTCATTCTCTGACCCAGGCAACACAGTATCTTGAGCTGGCCCTGTTTGCAATTGATTATTCCTCAGGCTACCAGTAACACACACATAAATAATTTTAACTCATTGGTTGCCAGTAACACACATGCATCAGTAATTTGACACTCCTTGATTATCAGACACAAAATGCATTGTTTTTACATCCTTATGATTACTAATAGAAACTCAAAGCAGATATTTTACCTCAGTGGCTACATGTATCATGACTGCTGGCAAAACATAAAACAGTGAATGTTACTGGCCTACCAGTGACACGCAGAGCTGATCATGTGCAGTGTCACTTTTTTTTCTGGACAATATTTGTAATGCACGGAAGCATAAAACGTCTTTATAATTTAGCTGCCACATTTAAGTGCACAATATAATTTTAGTATGGATTTTACTTGACAATCTGCTCAAATACTGGACTGTCCAGTTGAATACTGGACTGACACCTGTGATCTGTAAATACCACAAATGCAGTGATAGCTACTTTTCTGTTTTGTGTTATCCCAGCACAGTCACGTTATGTGCCTGCCACATCCTCATGTACAAATATCAGGAGCAAATGCACCGCATACTGTAGCTACTAATATACTAAATGGTGTTTAAATTAAACCCTAGTGACAAAGTCTTAACACTGGCGGAAAATAAAAATCTCAGTGGTACTGTTAACGCAAGGCTCGGTCAGCCCCAATCATTATTTTATCAATCATAATTTTGAAAGGTGTCAGCAACTTTAAAGGGATAAGAAACCCAATTTTTTTCTCTTTCATGATTGAGATAGAGCAGGCAATTTTAAGAAACTTTCTAATTTACTCCTATTATCAATTTATCTTCGTTCTCTTGGTATCTTAATTTGAAATAACAGAAATGTAAAGCTTAGAATCCAACCCATTTTGGATTCAGCACCCTGGGTATCATTTGCTAATTGGTGGCTACATTTAGCCAGGTGCTGAACCAAATATGGGCCTGCTCCTAAGTTTACATTCCTGCTTGTCAAATAAAGATACCAAAAGAACAAAGAAGCATTGATAATATGAGTAAATTTAAAAGGACAATTAATTTAAGAAAATCAGTAATAAATAGAAGAAAATGATGACCCAACTACCCGGGTGACTAATATGAAACTTAAATCTTCTAACGCTAAAATCATGTGCCTATTACTGTTCCAGTTACACAAAGTGTAACTACTATTAATAGCAGATATGGGGGAAGTAAAAAATCATCCCACATATTATTAATAGTATTATATATTTTCCTGCAAAGAAGATACAATAGCTCATAGTGTCCCACATAAAGAAAACACCCATTTTTGATGATTACCCCAAAAACCCGTCAAAGCTGCTATTTTAATGTAGAATAAATAATAATCTCCTCAATAAACTGAGTGAAAAAATCACCCTTAAAGGGATATGAAACACACATTTTTCTTTCATGATTTAGATAGAACATACACTTTTAAACAACTTTTTAATTAACTTATATTATCAATTTTTCTTCCTCCTCTTGGTATTTTTTTTTTTAAAGCAGGGAATTGTGCTTAGGAGCAGGTGTCCTGTTGAAATTTGCTCCCTCGTCGAGATTTCCTACCTTGATGTGCGCATGCGCACAATTACGTAATCACACTCCACAAATGTTTGAAACGAATGTGTGGAATGCAATTACATAATTACAAGCATTCGCACATGGTGGTAGCAAATTTCGATGGAGGTCTAAATTACTCCTGGCATTTGTTATTAAAGGGACATTGAACCCAAATGTTTTCTTTCATGATTCAGATAGAGCAACTTTCTAATTTACTCCTATTATCAGCTTTTCTTCATTCTCTTGCTATCTTTATTTGAAAAGCAAGAATGTAAGTTTAGAAGCCGGCCCATTTTTGGTTCACAACCTGGGTTGTACTTGCTGATTGGTGGCTAAATGCACCCAGCAATAAACAAGTGCTGTCCAGACCACTGAACCAAAAATTGTCTGGCTCTTTAGCGTAGATGCCTTCTTTTTCAAATAAAGATAGCAAGAGAACGAAGAAAAATGGATAATAGCAGTAAATTAGAAAGTTGCTTAAAATTCCTTTAAAGTTGCCATGTAGATGCACGCCTGCACAGTTAAAGCTGGTAGCAAATTTCTACGGAATCATTTTTCCATCATTTACACAAGGTTTTTGACTGCTCATCCGCGAATACGCTGTTACAGCTCCATATCTAATCCAAATGAAATAAAGTTTGTTTGCACCTGTACACCAGTTTTTATTATTTACATTATTTAATAAAGCTTACTCCTATAATGTGCATATTAAAAACTGGTGTACAGATAGAGATGAACTTTATTTCATTTGGATTACACGTGCACAGCTTTATTTACATGCACATTTTACGTTTTTGATCACATATGATTTTGTTACTATTTATGATTCATTTATTCATATTGTTTGATTTTTAAATTTTGATTTTCATTGTGTACTTTTGTAATGTATGCATCTCCTTCCCATATGAAAATGCAGTATACGCCCCTTAGCAAGACACCCTGTTTTCATGGTAAAAAGTAGATTTAGATCATTCCACCAGGGAAATAGAAGAACTGCGAGCATTCTTAAAAGGACATGAAACTCAAGATTTTTCTTTTATGATTCAGATAGAGAATACAATTTTGAACAACATTCCAATTGACTTATATTATTTAATTTGGTTCATTCTTCTGATATCCTTTGTTGAAGAAATAGCAATGCACAAGGATTAGCCAATCTCATGAGGCATCTATGTGCAGACACTAATTAGCAGCTACTGAGCCTATTTAGATGTCTTTCAACAAATGATATCAAAAGAACAAAGTAAATTAGATAATAGAAGTCAATTGGAATGTTGTTTAAAATTGCATGCTCTTTCTAAATCACGAAAGAAAGAAAAAATGTGGGTTTAATGTCCCTTTAATTAATCTCTCCAGCCCAGAGTGGGATCTGTAGATTTGTGCACATCACAAATATAATCAGACTAATTTTCTGAGATCTGTTACTGCTGGATCACTAATCTTTGTAACCTAATTATTCTTAAGAAATACATCTAATTATGGAAAGATATAAATACTTTTTTCTTCTTCAAATTATCTTAATATCCCTTAATACCTGCTGAAGTTAATTGCTTTAGATACTATTGCTAGAAGCTAAAGAGACACAGCCCCAGGCATTATGGGCTATTTTACTTATTATGCCCCTTATCCTCTGTATCAAGTGAAAAAGAGTTTGAGTTTGTGTCTTTCAAAATGTAAACAGACACAGTTTTTTATTTCTTTTTAAATTTTATCTAAAATTAGGAATTTCAAAAAGTGTTGTATTTTTTTATATGGATCTTCCTGTTTATCCATGTGAATATTTTTTTTTTTCTCTCCACCAATATAGCTGTTTGAACTGTCCCAGCCAAAGAGTGTTAATGTGATTTAAACACCATTTCCAAATAAATCTACTTAAACAATGTATTAGCCGTTAAAGGGACGCTCAAGTCAAAAAATAAACTTTCATGATTCAGATAAAGCAGCAATTTTAAAAAACTTTCCAATGTACTTCCATTAACAAAATGTGCACAGTTTTTTTATATTTACGCTTTTTGTGTCACCAGCTCTTACTGAGCATGTGCAAGAATTCACAGAATAAGCGTGTATGCATTTGTGATTGGCTGATGGCTGTCACATGATACAAGGGTAGTGGAAATAGACATAACTTAATAAGTGCTATTGCATTGTCTTTTTATCATACATTTGTCGATTATGCAAATCTGCTGTATTTACTGATCCTTTAATTATTGCTTTTTTAAATTTACAATTTTAAAAGAATCACTAACGAACCATACATCACATTTCCCCCTTTTTACCTTGTCCCTGTTTAATCTCATGGTACCCTTTACACAAAAAAATAATAAAACAAATAGAAATGTGTTTATTTTAGATATAATTTGAACACAGAAAAACTAGTATTGCTTTGCAAAAAAAAATAAATAATAATAATAATATTGCTTTACAGTTAGAAAATAACAAGAAAAATACAAAAGTTTTGAAAAATTAACCAGAGCAATGAATTTAAAGAACATGACAGTCAGAATGCTAGATTACAAGTGGATCACTATTTAACGCTACCGCATGAGCGTTAAAGGGCCATGAAACCCAATTTTTTTTCTTTCATGATTTAGAAAGAGCATGCTATTTTAAACAACTTTCCAATTCACTTATATTAATTTGCTTCATTCTCTTGATATGCTTTGTTTAAAAGCATATCTAGATAGGCTCAGTAGCTGCTGATTGGTGACTGCACATAGATGCCTCGTGTGATTGGCTCACTCATGTGTACTGTTTTTTTTTTTTTTCAACAAGGGATATCTAAACAATGAAGCAAATTAAATAATATAAGTAAATGAATCCTGGCACCTAGCAGTAGCAAGAACAAGCCAAAACCATCAGCAACGATGAACTAAAGAGTCAGCAAACATCTGGTGCAAGCCTCATATCCCCAGCCCGTGGATGAGCAGATGATTGTCAGCCGTAAAGGATCAGCCCAGGATTCTACCCAACTGCTAGCGTGAAAAGTAAAACACACGCTAGCACACTGAGAAATATCCAGGACGTGACCCACTCAGGTTTGTAATTAAAAAGAAAAGATTCCTTTAAACAGGATTGAAATAAGCAAAAGAATAATGTTTCTTTAAGCAAGTTGGTAAATGATAGAGGTTCCTTTAAGTGGGTTTGAATAAAGTAAATGTCTCTTTAAGCAGGTTAACATCAAACGAAATTAAGTGTTCCTTTAAGTAGGTTTGAACAAAGCAAATGTCTCTTTAAGCAGGTTAGCAAAGAAACAAACGCCTAGATTTAGAGTTCTGCGTTAGCCGTCCAAACCAGCGTTAGGGGGTCCTAACGCTGGTTTTGGCCGCCCGCTGGTATTTAGAGTCAGTCAGGAAAGGGTCTAACGCTCACTTTCCAGCCGCGACTTTTCCATACCGCAGATCCCCTTACGTCAATTGCGTATCCTATCTTTTCAATGGGATCTTTCTAACGCCGGTATTTAGAGTCTTGGCTGAAGTGAGCGTTAGAACTCTAACGACAAAACTCCAGCCGCAGAAAAATGTCAGGAGTTAAGAGCTTTCTGGGCTAACGCTGGTTCATAAAGCTCTTAACTACTGTGCTCTAAAGTACACTAACACCCATAAACTACCTATGCACCCCTAAACCGAGGTCCCCCCACATCGCCGCCACTCAAATAAAAAAATGTAACCCCTAATCTGCCGACCGCACACCGCCGCAACCTACATTATCCCTATGTACCCCTAATCTGCTGCCCCTAACATCGCCGACCCCTATATTATATTTATTAACCCCTAATCTGCCCCCCCCCAACGTCGCCGCTACCTACCTACACTTAGTAACCCCTAATCTGCCAACCGGACCTCACCGCTACTATAATAAATGTATTAACCCCTAAAGCTAAGTCTAACCCTAACACCCCCCTAAGTTAAATATAACTCTAACGAAATAAAATAAATCTTATTAAATAAATTATTCCTATTTAAAGCTAAATACTTACCTGTAAAATAAACCCTAATATAGCAACAATATAAATAATAATTACATTGTAGCTATTTTAGGATTTATTTTACAGGCAACTTTGTATTTATTTTAACCAGGTACAATAGCTATTAAATAGTTAATAACTATTTAATAGCTACCTAGTTAAAATAATTACAAAATTACCTGTAAAATAAATCCTAACCTAAGTTACAATTAAACCTAACACTACAATATCAATAAATAAATTAATTAAATAAACTACCTACAATTACCTACAATTAAATCAACTAAACTAAATTACAAAAAAAACAAAACACTAAATTACAAAAAATAAAAAAAAAGATTACAAGAATTTTAAACTAATTACACCTACTCTAAGCCCCCTAAAAATATAACAAAGCCCCCCAAAATAAAAAAAATGCCCTACCCTATTATTTGGGGCATGCCCCGCAAAAGGCCCTTTTAAGGGCTGGTAAGGTAAAAGAGCTGTAAACTTTTTATTTTAGAATAGGGTAGGGCATTTTTTTATTTTGGGGGGCTTTGTTATTTTTTTAGGGGGCTTAGAGTAGGTGTAATTAGTTTAAAATTCTTGTAATCTTTTTTTTATTTTTTGTAATTTAGTGTTTGTTTGTTTTTGTAATTTAGTTTAGTTGATTTAATTGTAGGTAATTGTAGGTAGTTTATTAAATTAATTTATTGATAGTGTAGTGTTAGGTTTAATTGTAACTTAGGTTAGGATTTATTTTACAGGTAATTTTGTAATTATTTTAACTAGGTAGCTATTAAATAGTTATTAACTATTTAATAGCTATTGTACCTGGTTAAAATAAATACAAAGTTGCCTGTAAAATAAATATAAATCCTAAAATAGCTACAATGTCATTATTATTTATATTGTAGCTATATTAGGGTTTATTTTACAGGTAAGTATTTAGCTTTAAATAGGAATAATTTATTTAATAAGATTTATTTTATTTCGTTAGATTTAAATTATATTTAACTTAGGGGGGTGTTAGGGTTAGGGTTAGACTTAGCTTTAGGGGTTAATACATTTATTATAGTAGCGGTGAGGTCCGGTCAACAGATTAGGGGTTAATAAGTGTAGGTAGGTAGCGGCGACGTTGGGGGGGGGCAGATTAGGGGTTAATAAATATAATATAGGTGTCGGCGATGTTAGGGGCAGCAGATTAGGGGTACATAGGGATAATGTAGGTTGGGGCGGTGTCCGGAGTGGCAGATTAGGGGTTAAAAGTGTAATGCAGGGGTCAGCGATAGCGGGGGCGGCAGATTAGGGGTTAATAAGTGTAAGGTTAGGGGTGTTTAGACTCGGGGTACATGTTAGGGTGTTAGGTGCAGACTTCGGAAGTGTTTCCCCATAGGAAACAATGGGGCTGCGTTAGGAGCTGAACGCTGCTTTTTTGCAGGTGTTAGGTTTTTTTTCAGCTCAAACTGCCCCATTGTTTCCTATGGGGGAATTGTGCACGAGCACGTTTTTGAAGCTGGCCGCGTCCGTAAACAACGCTGGTATTTAGAGTTGCAGTGGCGGTAAATATGCCTGTACGCTCCCTTTTTGGAGCCTAACGCAGCCCTTCAGAGAACTCTAAATACCAGCGTTATTTAAAAGGTGCGGGGGGAAAAAAACACGCGTAGCTAACGCACCCCTTCTAACGCAAAACTCTAAATCTAGGCGAATGTTAGGTATTCCTTTTAGCAGGTTTTGAATAAAGTAAATGTCTCTTTAAGCAGGTTAGCAACAAACAAAGATTGGCGTTCCTTTAAGCAGGTTTGAATAAAGTAAATGTCTCTTTAGGCAGGTTAGAGCAAACAAACAAAGTTAGGTATTCCTTTAAAGCAGGTCTTGAATAAAGCAAATGTCACTTTAAGCAGGTTTAGCAAACAAACAAAGTTAGGTATGTCTCTTTAAGCAGGTTTAGCAAAGGGAAGTCAGACAGGCAAGGGACAGGCTCCAGAACGTACTCACTCAGAACCGGTCCGGAATGAAGAGAGAGAACAAACGGGCCCCGAGTAAGATCTCCCACCGTGTTTTGAAGGCAGAGACTCTGACGTCAGGAGGTGTGTCAGATCACCGCGTCACGTTGCTAGCGAAACGTGACGTGAGACAGAGGATATCCGTGAGCCGTGGCGACACGGCAATGAGCGGGTCAGATACGTGACAATGATAATCAGTGTTAACTCCATGCGGACACAGAATGAGCAGGAGGAACAAGGTAACAAACACAGTTAAAGCGCTACTATCGAGCCTTCCAATATCGGACCCTTGTCCTTGCCAACAAGCATTAACCCATGGCATAAGCTTAAAGGAACTCGGCATAAGCTTAAAGGAACTCAACATAAGTGTGCCATATATGATAAACAGGAGGCCCAAAATCTAACCGCACACCCGCCCACCTGGCACTTGGGGACAGGAGAGACCTAACACAGCTTACCGTCGCAATATCAAAGGAGTGGCAGAGCAATATATTAGGTCTGAACAGGCTGATCCTAAGCTGTGAAAGACGGCAGCAAACTTTCAAACATGCATATTTAGGAAGAGTCAGATGGGCGCACATAGGCCTGACCTATAACAATAACATCAGCGTGTAATCTCACGGGGCCCTCCTGCAGTCTATAACAGAACAACGTATTAAGCTCTTAAAACCGAGGTTGAATATTAATAGCGTAAAAAGAGGCGTATAAACAAAAATTCCCCAGCATCAACCGAACGAAAAAGAAAAAAGGGCCACAGACCTTGTAATCTTTGACGTCATAGAACCAACTAGGCCTGAGACACGCACAGTACAAAAGGGCTGAAAAGCACCTTGCAAGAGGCTAATCACAGTATACAGGGAGGGCAGCCCATCTCCTCTCGTCCACAGAGATATTATTTATAGGCCTACACACAGAAAGCTGACAAGTATATTGTAGGGGTCTACCTTCCATACGCATTAACTTATACCACAACGTCACAGTACTTCCCCAATGGCCTCTAGGAGAACCCCTAAGCAGGACAAAATGAGTAAAGGGGCACCCAACGCTTCTGGCAAATTGAAAAAAAAAATTAAATTCTGGAAACATCGACATAAAACAGTTTAGACTCACACAGCCAAGCAATGGCAGATACCAGTATAAGTCCAATCCCGCTCACTCCACAGGATAGAGAACCTACTACTAAAGCAGATTTAATAAATCTCCCCACCAAGGACGACTTTGCCCTATTACTCACACAGGTGGGGAAGCTTATAAGAGATGGCCTTGCGGATGTTAAAAAGGACATTTCAGACTTAGGAGACAGGGTCATGTATCTGGAGGAGGATGCCGAGCACGTGAGCAAGGAACTAGACTCTCATAACCACACCATTGAGATACAAGATCAAATAATGCACCAGATGCAATTACACCTCGAAGATTTGGACAAGCGAGGAAGACGCAATAACGCAAGAATCAGAGGGGTTCCTGAATCCATAGCTCCTAACCAAATTGCTTCCTACCTGCTGCGGCTGTTCTGCTTCCTTTTACAAAGCAAAGAAACTTCATTGCTGCCCTTAGAAAGGGCACAAAGGGCCCTCAAACCCAAGCCACCCGACAGCAAACCACCACGAGACATTGTCCTAAAATTTCAAATCTTCACAGACAAGGAAAAAATAACGGGAGCCTCAAGGAAAGCAAAGGCCATCACATTTGAAGGAAACAACATTCAAATCTATGCAGACCTGAGCCCAATTACCCTGAACAAAAGAAGAGAAGTAAAATTTCTGACCAATCATATCCAGAACCTTAAGATCCCTTACAGATGGGGATTCCCCTTCAGTATTAAGGTACTAAAAGGCACCCAAATGATAGTCTACAAAGCATAAGATGACCTAGACTCTTTTTGTAAGCAACTAGAGATACCACAACCACAATTGCCACCCCTCGACTCCCCTCCAGCAACCAGAGGCCAATCACCCTCAGCTCAATCAAGACCTCCGTGCCCAGAATGGATTAAAACAAATAAAAAAAGAACCAAGATGACTTCGAACCAAACTTCCACAGTAATGGAACCTCCATGAGGAACCCAAGACTTCAAGAACTCAACATGGACAGAAAGAAAAGTAATTCCAAAAGTACTGTCTGGACAGGTGAAGATATTCCACTGGGATCTGATAAACTTTTAATTAAGCCCCCCCTGAGACACCTGTATACACAGGACACTTAACCTAGCCAAGCTCAAAGCTAGGATTGATAATATTACTGTAGCTGTCAACAGCGCTCTGTTGGCATTCTCGAAACAGCATTATAACCCTTTTCAATGGGTTCTGCCCAATAGCGAGGAACCAACCCCCTGATTCTCGCTAAATATCCCCCCCCTTCTCTGACCATCTGGTCAAGCAGTTACTCCCGTTAGCTGTTAGTATTGTAATGAATATGCAATGTTTGTTTATTTTGTTTAATTTGTTCTTACGGTTATCTTCTTTTCTTTTGAGGCAATGTTTTCTACAGGTTCTCAGTATTCCACCATCCTTCCCACAACCTAAGAGCGGTCAGGTAAGGTATGTTATCTTTACCACACACCACTTGGGGCTCACTCTACGACCCAGGAAGACAGGGACACATTCCCTCCTAGAAACAGCACCTCTTATCACATTACACCACTACAAGCAGCCTTCTCCCCCCCAGAATCCCCATTGCCCCAGTGAACACTTATGTTAACCACTCAAAACGCAAAAGAGCTAAATTCCCTTACAAAATGGTCAATGGCAACCAACTGGTTCACTAAACATAAAAAGTAAAATTGTCTTCATCCAAGAGACACATTTCTTAAAAAAGGCAGAACCCAAATTTACTTCTAAACAATACCCAGTGGGTTTTTTCAACTCGCACCCCTCAAAGAAAAAGAACGGAGTAGGCATACTACTGCATAAATCTATCCCTTTTCAAATTATCCAACAACACTCTGACAATGAGGGTCGTTTTTTGATACTAGTGGGGCTTCTGTATAATAGGGTGGTCACATTGGCTAATGTTTATGCGCCAAACTCGGGCCAGGCCCGCTTCTTTAAATGTTTTATTGGGGAACTACTGGGAGTCTCAAAGGGCATAACAGTTCTGGCCGGAGATTTTAATATAGCACTAAACCCCTCACTAGAGTGCTCACAGGCGAAAAGTTCACATCCCCAAAGCTCACTTAAAAATATTGCACAACACTTGAGGTCTGCCACACTAATAGATATATGGGGCTTACAGCACCCATCACAAAAAACATATACTTTTTTCTCCAATCCCAGACATACCTATTCCAGACTTGACCACATCTATATTGACCAACCCGGACTCACTTTAGCTCGAACCAATGCCATGGTCAGACCATGCAATGGTCTCCCTGACCTTGGAGTGGCCAGAGAAACTATCTACAAATTTCACCTGGAAGTTAGATGACTCCCTTCTCTTACAGCCACCCCTAGTTAAGAAGATTTAACTATCCCTGCAAGACTATTTTAAACACAACACTACCCTACACACATCTCCAGCCATGGTATAGGAAGCGCACAAAGCGGTCGTTAGGGGTGAATTTATCAAACAAAAAGCTATCCTAACAAAGGTTTATAAGACGGAATACACCCGGTTACTGAACGCCTTACAAAATGCGGAATCCACACACATGCAGAACCCGTCTAACATTAAGTGTACTGAAACACTCTGACGTGCTAGGTTAGAAATGAATAACCATTTACACATGGAAGTCCAGAAAAAGGCTTTTTACCTTAAAAAGCTTTACTTTGTAGAGGGGAATAGAGCGGGAACACTCTTGGCTAGATCTCTAAATAAGAGAGATCTCACCAACTAGCGGCTCAGACACCTCGGATTGTAAGGGTATAGCAAATGCATTTAGTGAATACTACAGCAAACTGTACAATATACCCCTAACTGAACACTCCACAAGCATATCCCTTATAGACCGGTATTTAGCTGAGGCCCAACTTCCCACACTGTCCAAAGAAGCAACTAGCTCCTTAAATGCACCGATCAAAACCCAAGAAATTCTGTTGGCAATTAAAGAAATCCCCAGACACAAAAGTCCAGGACCTGATGGATTAACAAACATCTACTATAAAAAATTTAAACAAATCCTGACCCCTCAAATGGCAACACTTTTCAACGACCTAGAAGGAGATGGACAGCTTTCACCACGATTACTCGAAGCTCATATTTCAGTCATCCCCAAGACTGGGAAACCTCCGACCGATCCTAGTAGTTACCGCCCGATCTCACTCCTTAACAGTGACATAAAAGTATATGCCAAGGTCTTAGCTAGACGAATCAACTCTGTACTGCCCTCCATTATACATGTAGACCAAGCTGGTTTTGTCTCTTTGAGAGAAACCAGAGACAACACCATTAGGGTTATACACTTGACAGAATATCCCTCCACACACAGTATCCCCTCCACTCTGGTGTCGACGGACGCGGAGAAAGCCTTTGATCTACTAAATTGGCCTTTCCTCAAACAAACCCTCCACCAATTCGGATTTGGCAAACTGATGATAAAAAGAATATTCCATCTATATAATAAGCCGTCAGCCAAAGTTAGAGTTAATGGGGTGCTATCCGATGGAACAGCACTAGACAGGGGTGCCCCCTTTCCCCAGCCCTATTCATATTGACTATGGAAGCCCTAGCCGCACATATACGGAATAACCCGGAAATTAAAGGTATCTCAATAGGACCTAACGAATATAAACTTGCTATGTTTGCGGACGATGTCCTAGTCACAGTATCCGCCCCTCAAACTTCTATACCGGCACTAGTGCAAGAATTCACAACTTTCGGTTCCCTGTCCCACTTCCTTATCAACCACCAAAAATCGGAAGTCCTTGGAGTCTCGCTTTCTCAGAAAGTGGTCCTATCCCTTAAAGCAGTTTGCCAATATAAAATAAAAACATCCCAACTACAATATCTAGGAGTCAAATTATCCCCTTGCATTTCTCAGCTGTTTGATGTTAATTACAAACCCCTTCTCCAAAACACACCACAGACTCTCCTATCATGGCAGGACAGACCCCTGTAGTGGTGGGGCAGAATACAAGCAGTCAAAATGACAATTTTGCCCAGAATCCTGTACATATTACAAACTGTCCCAATAGCCCTACCTACGCTATACCTGCAAAGCTCCAAAGATGCATAAACTCTTTCAATTGGGGGCGGTTGCGCCCCGTGAATCAATGCAACTTCTATGTATAGCTCTGCCAGGGGGGAGGACTGGGAGACCCGAAAATAGAGACTTACTATAAGGCAATTGTTCTCCAAAGAATTCATGACTGGCATACCAAAGCTGAGGCAAAAACTTGGGTCTCACTGGACTCCCAGATTCTGAAAACACCATCCCCGGGTTCCCTTTGTTGGACCCCCAAAACATGTAGGCCCCTATCATATTTTAAGTCTGCCTTATACCATCACGTGTTCAATACCTGGGATCACATAATGGCAAACACAACAGGAATTTCGACAAAGATTTCTCCATTAATGCCAATCTCCTCGAACATGGAGTTTTTAGGAGGTTATGAACCTAAGGGTAAAATAAGAATAATCCTAGAAACACCTGAGTTGGTTCCTTTCCTCTCTCTCTTAGACCAGGGGAAATTGAAACCATGGGCTAATTTGCAGCACACTTTAGGTGGTGCATTTGCGTTGTGGCTCAAATATTCCCAAATCCACCACTTCTGCATAGCACCCCCCCTCAAATCAGACCTCACTAGGCCACTCACCCCGTTTTGAGCATCTCTGCACCTCGCCAGCCCTACAGAAAGGAACATTGACTAGGTCCAGGAACATTTTGGAATCTGCAATGTAGCAAAGAGCTCCGACACACTTTAGAGACACAAGACTGGAAACAAATATATACGAACACCCGAAAATCTTCAACCTCAACTCGTATACTGGAATTAAATTTCAAGTTACTGTTACGTTGGTATTTAACCCCAGCTAGATTGCACAAAATGTATCCCACATCCTCACCGTTGTGCTGGAGAGGTTGCAATAAAAAAGGAACCATGATACATATGTGGTCGGAATGCCCCAACATAGCCCCCTTCTGGAAAGACTTAGAGCAGATTTACAAGGAACTGTTGGGGGAAGACTTTGCTTTAATGCCAGAAATAGCGCTACTCAACAAGACCCCCATAGATAAATGTAAGCTGCGCGTTACATAATTACAGATGGGACTAAACTGCGCTAGGTTAGTTATTGCCACACACTGGAAATCATTTCATTCCCCTACCACAGCACTTTGGATCCAAAAAATGGATGCCATCCTTCCCTTAGAACAATATGGTTACTATCAGACCAATAGGCTCCCCCTATATCTTGACATTAAATTCTATTGGGACACCCTTTCTATTAATAACACCCAGACCCCCTCTCTTAATGTGAGATCTTAGAGCAAGGCCCTAAGGGAAAGGATGGTAACAAATTATATTGCACCTGATGGCCCGCGAAACCTGTGGAATACCTGTTTACTTTTAATTGTTAATAGCGGAAATGTATTTTGTCTTATTGTCTTACCAGTTTTTTCTTTCACTTAGTGGTTCTCTCTAGCCAAGCTTTAACGAACTCAACACTATATCAACCATTACCAGCCAAGGTTGCCCAGGGCCTGACTATCAGACTTGAATAACCCTGAATGACTGTTGCAGCAAGGTCACGACAATATGTAACAAAATATACCACAAAGTGCTGCTTATCTTGTTGAAAACTTCAATAAAAACAATAAAAAAAAAAAAAACACAATTTAAAAAAAAAAAAAAAAAAAAGCCAAAATTAGTATATCTGGTGTGTTAACCTATTCCCGCGTGCAAACACAATCCCATATTCTCTTGTGTGCTAACCCGACATGGAAATATGAATATTTCACATAGAAGAACATGTTATATTTATTCATAAATGCATATATATATATATATATATATATATATTATATATAAATAAATATATGAGTCAAGAGAATAGTTTCCAATTCCTGTACTCAACTATTGCGCTTAAATGAGATGCACAATAGGTTTGAAGCAAGGGGATATTCCAGAGGAGTTGGCAACTATTGATTTTGAATCAAACAAACACAGACAAATGGGTAATCGAAAGTTAGCTTTTGTTTTTAACTATAATCTCTCTAGTGTTAAATTACATAGGATTATTTGCAAACATTGGATGATATTAGGTCACTCAATGCCTGAGGTTGAGGAGTTTAGACAACCCCCTTTTTCTGCTTTTCGGAAGGGTAATACTCTTGGCAGACAATTGGTTAGAGCTCAACAAAGGGAGTTTAAACCTGTACAAAATTGTACATTTCTATGCCTCAGCTGCTCCCATTGTAATAACATCATTAGGGGTGACAATATTAGTCACCCGTTCTCTGGAAAGAAATTTGCCATCAAATTACATTACACATCAGTCCACCTATGTGGTTTATGTGCTCAAATGCCCATGTGGCTTGATTTATGTAGGGGAAACCTTTCAACAAATAACAGAGTGCATAACCCAACATAAGTCGACTATACATAATGGCCAAAATGAGACATCTACCAGTCCCCACTCATTTCTAAGAGAGAGAACATCAAGTTAACCAACTTCGTTTTATGGTTCTAGATCATGTGCCCCGGGTTAATATTGGCTTTAATAGAGGGAAATGTTACTAAGGAATGAGGCTATTTGGATACATAGACTTAGTGCAATGCACCCTAAAGGCCTCAATAAGGATTATAATTTGGCTATCCTGTTGTAAATAGGTTCTAATAAGGAATATTGTGGTGAAAAATATTATATGAAAATTATGGGCCTCTTTTTGTTCTCTTTCTGGGATATCATGGAAATTTATGAATATGAAAAGTTTAGTGATTATTTTGTTTTCTTCTAATTTATTTTTACCTTGACTGTTAGTTTAACCTAGGTTGTTATTTTTTAAATGTTTATGCACCTTGATAGGTGATTTCTCTTTAATTTTGGATTTTGATGTATTTTATAGGGGACATGTTTATGATATCAGAGGTGAGTGTGGTATTGTTCGGTTATTTAAAGATGGAAATATTGTTAATTTGTATTGAGCCTGAGGAGGGGGTGTGAAATGTTGCTCTACCTGTACTGCTGCCTATGACATAAATTTAGCATATCTGAAGCCTTGGGTGTCTGCCCTCTCTTTTATTATATATATATATATATATATATATATATATAAATATATATATATATATATATATATATATATATGATTTTTTTTTGCACAAATATATATTTATACACACACATATATATATATATTGCTATATATATATATATTGATATATATATGATTATATATAGGTATAGATACCATTATCAACCATTCACAGGGTGTGGAGACTGTTAATTAATTTTTAGAAAAAGATAGTAGCATAAAAATGAAACAAAGAAACGGCTAGATTACGAGTTTTGCGGTAAGCTAAAAAGCAGCGTTAACAGGTGCTAACGCTGCTTTTTTACGCCCGCTGGTATTATGAGTCTTGAAGGTTTAGGGTCACCGCACACTTTTTTGGCCTTACCGCAAAACGACTTACATAAACTTCGTAAAGTCTTTTTTCTATGGGACTTCCATTACGGCGGTATTACGAGTCTGTCCTGGGAGGCCAAAAAGTGAGCGGTACACCCTCTCCTGTCAAGATTCCTACCGCATTTGAAAGTCAGTAGTTATGAGTTTTATGGTACAACACCGTAACATAAAACTCATAACTAAAGTGCTAAAAAGTACACTAACACCCATAAACTACCTATTAACCCCTAAACCGAGGCCCTCCCGCATCGCAAACACTAAAATTATTTTTTTTTAACCCCTTATGTGCCGCTCCGGACACCGCTGCCATCTACATTATATTTATGAACCCCTAATCTGCTGCCCCCAACATCGCCGACACCTACATTATATTTATTAACCCCTAATCTTCCGCCCCCAATGTCGCCGCAACCTACCTACACTTATTAACCCCTAATCTGCCGTCCCCAACATCGCCGCCACTATAATAAACATATTAACCCCCTAAACCGCTGCACTCCTTCCTCGCAAACATTAGTTTATTATTATTAACCCCTAATCTGCCGTCCCTAACATCGCCGCCACCTACCTACATTTATTAACCCCTAATCTGCCACCCCCAACGTTGCCACCACTATATTAAATGTATTAGCCCCTAAATCTAAGTCTAACCCTAACACCCCCTAACTTATATATAATTAAAAGTAATCTAAATAAATATTCCTATCATTAACTAAATTATTCCTATTTAAAACTAAACACCTATAAAATAAACCCTCAGCTAGCTACAATATAACAAAAGTTTGTATTTATTTTAACTAGGTAGAATAGTTACTAAATAGTTATTAACTATTTAATAACTACCTAGCTAAAATAAATACAAAAGTACCTGTAAAATAAAACCTAACCTAAGTTACAATAACACCTAACACTACACTACAATTAAATAAATTACCTACATTAAATACAATTAAATCAATTAAATTAGCTAAAGTACAAAAAAACCCCCACTAAATTACAGAAAATAAAAAACTAATTACAGATATTTAAACTAATTACACCTAATCTAATAGCCCTATCAAAATAAAAAAATGCCCCCCCCCAAATAAAAAAACCCTCTAGCCTAAACTAAACTATCAAGGCCCTTAAAAGGGCCTTTTGCGGGGCATTGCCCCAAAGTAATCAGCTCTTTTACCTGAAAAAAAATACAAACAACTCACCCCAACAGTAAAACCCAGCACCCACACAACCAACCCCCCAAATAAAAACCTAACTAAAAAAACCTAAGCTCCATCATTTGGATGGGCATTGCCCTTAAAAGGGCAGTTAGCTCTTTTGCAGGCCCAAAGTCCCTAACCTAAAATAAAACCCACCCAATACACCCTTAAAAAAACCTAACACTAACCCCCACAAGATCGACTTACCAGGAGAAGTCTTCATCCAGGCCCGGGCCGAAGTCCTCAACGAAGCCGGGAGAAGTCTTCATCCAAGCCGGGCGAACTGGTCCTCCAGACGGGCAGAAGTCTTCATCCAGACGGCATCTTCTATCTTCATCCATCCGGTGTGGAGCGGGTCCATCTTCAAGACATTCGACGCGGAGCATCCTCTTCTTCCGACGACTAAAGATGAATGAAGGTACCTTTAAGTGACGTCATCCAAGATAGCGTCCCTTAGATTCCAATTGGCTGATAGAATTCTATCAGCCAATCGGAATTAAGGTAGAAAAAATCCTATTGGCTGATCAAATCAGCCAATAGGATTGAGCTCACATTCTATTGGCTGTTCAGCCAATAGGATTTTTTCTACCTTAATTCCGATTGGCTGATAGAATCAGCCAATCAGAATCTAAGGGACGCCATCTTGGATGACGTCACTTAAAGGTATCTTCATTCATCTTTAGTCGTCGGAAGAAGAGGATGCTCCGCGTCGGATGTCTTGAAGATGGACCCGCTCCACGCCAGATGGATGAAGATAGAAGATGCCGTCTTGATGAAGACCTGCCCGTCTGGAGGACCACTTCGCCCGGCTTGGATGAAGACTTCTCCCGGCTTCGTTGAGGACTTCAGCCCGGCTTGGATGAAGACTTCTCCTGGTAAGTCGATCTTCAGGGGGTTAGTGTTAGGTTTTTTTAAGGGTGTATTGGGTGGGTTTTATTTTTAGGTTTGGGACTTTGGGTCTGCAAAAGAGCCAACTGCCCTTTTAAGGGCAATGCCCATCCAAATGCCCTTTTCAGGGCAATGAGGAGCTTAGTTTTTTTTAGTTAGGTTTTTATTTGGGGGGTTGGTTGTGTGGGTGGTGGGTTTTACTGTCGGGGGGGTTGTTTGTATTTTTTTTTCAGGTAAAAGAGCTGATTACTTTGGAGCAATGCCCCGCAAAAGGCCCTTTTAAAGGCCATTGATAGTTTAGTTTAGGCTAGGGTTTTTTTTTATTTTGGGGGGGGCATTTTTTTATTTTGATAGGGCTATTAGATTAGGTGTAATTAGTTTAAATATCTGTAATTTGTTTTTTGTTTTCTGTAATTTAGTGTTATTGTTTTTTGTACTTTAGCTAATTTAATTGATTTAATTGTATTTAATGTAGGTAATTTATTTAATTGTAGTGTAGTGTTAGGTGTTATTGTAACTTAGGTTAGGTTTTATTTTACAGGTACTTTTGTATTTATTTTAGCTAGGTAGTTATTAAATAGTTAATAACTATTTAGTAACTATTCTACCTAGTTAAAATAAATACAAACTTGCCTGCAAAATAAAAATAAATCCTAAAATAGCTACAATGTATCTATTAGTTAGATTGTAGGTAGCTTAGGGTTTATTTTATAGGTAAGTATTTAGTTTTAAATAGGAATAATTTAGTTAATGATAGGAATATTTATTTAGATTGCTTTTAATTATATTTAAGTTAGGGGGTGTTAGGGTTAGACTTAGGTTTAGGGGTTAATACATTTAATATAGTGGCGGTGACGTTGGGGGTGGCAGATTAGGGGTTAATAAATGTGGGTAGGTGGCGGGGATGTTAGGGACGGCAGATTAGGGGTTAATAATAAACTAATCTTTGCGAGGCGGGAGTGCGGCGGTTTAGGGGTTAATATGTTTATTATAGTGGCGGCGATGTCCGGAGCGGTAGACAGGGTCGGCTCCAAGGGGGGGCTTTGGGGGGCAATGCCCGCCCAAATGGAATGCTGTGCCCCCTCCCTAGCCCAATGGCACTGCTGACATTATACATATAGAAAGTAACACTTCATTAATGTTTACAGAAACACTTCATAATCATTAATGTTTTGTTTTATTTATTTCTTAAGCCGGGTGGTTGTGCGTGCCTGCGTGTCCGATCAGCTCTGCTCTGTATCTATGACTATGACATCAGTGATTCAGTGAGTCTGTCTCCGGAGTCTAAGCTCCGCCTTCCATAGCGTGCGCCGCTGCGCGGGAAGGAAGTCGGGACTACTTGCCAGGCAGCTGCAGACAGTACTGCATGTCAGGCTCCCCTCAGCTCACCAAGGCGCCAGAAAGAAGAACTACAGTGACAGTGAATGTCAGTGACACACGACAGCGTTCCGCAGTGCGCAGTTGGAACTGGAGGAAGTGGACGACTGTGGACAGTGTCAGATTGTCAGTGACTGATCTGATGATGTGATCTTAAGTTTTTTCATGCTAGTGCTGGCTTGCTGCTGCCCTGCTAGCAGAATCTACATCAACCGTTACCAGGTAATAAGTGCAGCAGCATCAAACTCATGTTACATGTATGTTCAAAATATATATAATATTGCCGCGAAAAATAACTCATCATTCTTGCGGAACACTGGCTGGCATCTCAGATTTCATATGTAATGGATTTTTTTTTTTTGGTGTTTTCAATTCTGAACCCATTCCAATACAAATTCAATAACCCTTTAGGTTGTTGTCAAATGAATTTGTAG